>NW_027116163.1:87238-95948 GCF_000696795.3 Halyomorpha halys
ACAACAACACATCACACGGAGAAATATCAAATTCTTTGACAATCTCCCTGTTTCCTTCAATCTAGTCGTCCAATCTATCATCCCATCCTCCCTCCTTGCGAGGTGGCAGGGCAGGAAAGCTTCCAAAAACCCTATAAACATCACCATATAACTCTTTCTTCTGATGCACTCCCTCCGCCTTCCCCCACACATCTTTTCGACTTCTGACTGTTTTTCTTATTATTTTTATCATTATCTATTGTCTTTAATAATAACTGTTTTATGTCTCTCTTCTATGCGTAAATCAACGTGAAGAGGCCCCTCACTTTTGGATTCTTTTACTAGTAGGACCATATAGAATGGGCAATTCACTACTAACAGATAAGTATTGCATCGTAACCTTAAAATACCACAGGTAGAAAAAGGTAATGCTCAACCTTATTCATGTTTTCCATACATAAAGCATCCACTAATTTATTGTTTTTATTCTGTTTTAGAAGGATTGGAAAAAAAAAAAAAAAAAAAAAAAAAAAAAAACCTAATGGATCACAGAAGAACATCGATCCACAGCCTATACTTGGGATAGTTCCAATTTATAGCCGTTTTTGAGTTCTGAATGGTTGTTATTTTATGTTTACCCTTGACATGATCTCTCTCCATCTTTTATTCCTTCGTAAGCTCCGGCGGCTAGCTATCCTCCTTCGCCTCTTTCGGAATAGTACTCCGTAGAATAAAGGCACCTTTCTACACGACTCTAGATGCTAGCTACCCTTCAGATCTGCATTCCACCCTCGTGCTTATAGGAAAAGTACCCGGTAGGACGAGATTACCTGCGAGACATAACGGTTATTACCGTCTTATATTATATTATAGGTTCATCCTGTCTAGTCATCTTCCATGTCAACTACCTTACCTTTACTAACTGAACACTCATTGTCAAGGCCTTCTGGACAAGCAGAATAGTTAAGAAAATAACCCACCTCGACAAGTAGTTAACTATTTAATAGAGTTGAGGGACATTGAATTGGTTTCAGAATTGAAGGCGTCAGCATTAAATAATTACCTAAACTTTACTAGACTCGATCTAGTTAATGAATCTAGGTATCAGATTTTTATGAATTTTTATTTTTTTCAATAACTAACCTTATTAACCACATAAAACATTACATTAATTTTTTATTCCGATCAATAACCCTGTATTTTTCAAATTATTTTAATAACTCCATGATCAATAAGAATTAAATCTTAGAGAACTTTTTCCTCCTACTTTCAATTAAGTCAATCCTCCTTAAATTGCTGATTAATGAATTATGGACCGTTGTTATTGTAGTAATTGTTTTTCCTTCTGTTAATTGTAAATACGAAGAACCAATCAAATTTTCATTAAACATTTATGAACCCGAGATACCCAAAATTAATTAAAGTTGAATTTAATAACAGGTTGAGTTTAATTAAAATGTAACGATAAAAAAATATATAAATAAATAACGATTTCAATTAAAAGAGCAGTGGAGTTTATCTTTTATAAAAACTTTTTCATCAAGTAGAGACAAAAATAATGTAGGCATGTTTCATTTTTAATATGATACGTGTATTTGGAAATAAATTGAAATCGGAACAGATACATATTTTCCCCTTCATTTCCTTTAAAATATTTTACGATTTATTATGATACTATATGATAGGACTGAGTTTTATAATTACATTTAACATGACTACATGACTTTATGATAGTTTTAGAATTACATTTAGCTTTCATTTTACCGTTCAATGGGTGAAACTCGAGCTAGGGGGCAAATGCGACTCTGGTCTCTCTGTTCTGCAATTTAATGAACACCTTAAGTTTAATACATTTTGACTATATATTTAAATTTTATACGTAATGTTCGTTTGATAAATAGTTTATTGACATACATTTTTCTGTGTACAATTTTTACATATAAAAATTAAATTAATTTTGATTTCCGTATTTTTTTTTCTTCAAAAAGTATTCTGTGAGGTGTTTTTTAAAAATGTTTTTATGAATTTTTCTTTTTAATTATATGTTTGAATATTGAAAGATTTTATTCGAAATTCATGGTAATTTCTTTGCATTATAGGCGAATTTGTTTTTATATTTTTCACTTAAGCAATTGCTTATTGAGTTTTGACGTTTTTCAAATTTATCGCCCTTTTTTGTATTAATTTTAGTAAACTGGACGTTTTACTAACTAACGTAAATTTACTTATCAAAAACGTTTTTTTTTTTAAATGAATATTGAAGTTCCAGAGCCGAAGTAGTATATCGACAAATTTGGATTTTTGGATATTCTATTTCCAATGCCTGAATTCAAGCGACACCACAAAATGAATAAACAAAATAATAAATTGATTTAAAAAAATTAGAAATCAGCTGTTGCTAACCATCTGCTACTATATACCAAACAAAATGAATTAGAAATTTTCCTCACTTTCGAGTTGTACTTACATTATCTTTATTAAAAATTTATAATTAAAAGAAATGTATTATAAAGAAATAAATATTAAGTCGTTAATGAATATGACATAGAGCACTGCATGGTTTATAGCAATACCTCCCAACCAAAAATACCAAATTTAGTATCTTACAAATTGACAGATCACCAAAGTCTTTCAATACTGATTCATTTTCATTTTTGAATATCTTAAAATATATATCCTTATTTTACCAAAGGCTTGAACTAATATCCATTCATGGAGGAACTAATGGTCTAAGAAGAGAAATGTCCGAAGAAACATAAAATTCAATTATTTGTGATTATTATATATTCATATTTAATATGAATTACATGAGGAGTAGATTTAAATATTTTTTCTTCTATAGTAATCGTATGGAAGGAGAGTTTATTGTTTATTAGTTACATGTGCCATGCTTACTAATATTAGACATATTACTTGGACGTATTAAAAGTTATATTTGTATTGAAATTAATATGTACATAAAATTAAATTAATAAAGACAATTAATAAATAAGACAATAAAATCTAAAAATTTTAAATTAAAATACAAATTACAGTAATTATTATAGCACAACAAGACAACTTAGGTGACTGAAATAAGAAAGTTAAGCATAGAATAAATTACTAACAACAATTAAATAGTCAATCAAAGACAAGAGATGATAAGCGATAAAATTTCCTTGCCTTTCTACTTTCTAGTTTTTTGGCTTCTCTAAACATACAAAGGTTATAAAAAACTCTTAAGCCTAAATTTATTCTCTTTAAAATTTATGATCTAATATTATAGTCTAATGATAAACAATAATGAAACAGAAACACACAGAAAGTAGTAAGATGATTTGCGTTCAATTTCCTAGAAATTTAAATCCAGGGGAAAAAATCAGGAATACTTCTAAACATTTTATAACATTAGACTTCAGTGCCTATCGAAACAATAAATATTTTATTTATGAAGAAACTCAATTAATCCGAAAGGAGCTACAGTAGGGTTATGGCTATTCATTTTACTCTCTGGATAGGCGATAGATCTGAAAACCAAAAAAAAAAACTGATATCCACAAACCGTTTAATTAATAAATATTAACAAAAAAAATTGATAAGTACCTAGTAATATAATTATTTTTTATAACAATATGGAACAAACCAATATATATATATCTATTTATTTACCACTAATGGGCTATCAAAATCTTAGTTTTAGCATTTTAATCCAAGGATTATCAACATGTCATCATTCTATACCCCTATCCTCGAATTTACAGAAGAGTACAGTATGATGTACAGCATCAAGACGAAAAGCAGAATTTCCTAAAATATCCTCTCTACTCGTAGTTGAAACACTTCCTCAAAAGTAGTTGGTAGATTAATATTGAGCTGTAAGAAAAATATATGAACAATGATAAATTTCAAATTTAGGTCAATTTTTTTTTATTATCTTTTTCTTCCTTGGCGAATAAGACCACCTTTTTATATTTAGTTAGGTACCATAGACCCTAAATACTTAAATCTTTTTACCTGTTCAAATGTATTTTTCATATATCTACATCACCAAAAGTGTTGTGATTTGTACTGCTACCCATAGATTTTGTTTTATTCGTATTTATTTCGAAATCTAGTTTCTTATTAGCTTTTTTGATTGCAGTACTATTACAAAGTAAAATTTATCAATAATATTGTTTATCGTGAGACAAACCTGAAGTAAAATTTAGTAATTAATATATACAGTTATATTTATCTGCACAACCCATAAGAGATCGATTGGCTACAAAATAAAATAAAAACGTAAGTAAAATTATAATCAGTTCGTTGGTGTTCCTCAAGGTACTATCCTAGGTCCCATTCTCTACACCGTCTATACAGCTGAAATCCCAACCAATCCTAACATTATCCTAACCACGTACGCCGATGGCACATGTGTGCTCGAAGTTAATAATAGCCGTTTAATTGAATCCAAAATCTCTCCAATCCCGTACCACAGACGTCGAAGAATGGTGGGAATTGAAGGATTAAAATAAATTCCAACAAATCCTATCAAATCACCTTTACCCTTCGGTGTAAACCTGCCGACTGCCCCACAGTATACTTTAATAATATTGCTCTTACCCCTATAGAACAGATCCCTTACCTTGGAATACAGCTAGACAAACGATTAACACGGAATATTCACAAAAGACAGGAAACTGCACGTCGATTACAGCACTTACTACACAAACAGTCTAAACTTCCAATTCATTACAAACGACTGATGTACATGATGATAATAAGACCTATCTGGGGCTCCTTCGAATTCCTCTCATATCCAATCCTTACAATCCAAAATCCTTGGTAAAATCCTTAATGCTCCTTACTTTTTCACAAGTAAAATCATCCTTAAAGAACTTAATGTTCCCTATGTAACCGCTATAGCCCGAATCAGAAACCATCCTTCCATTATAAACTCCCTAACCAATCAAGCCAATTAGTTTCTAACCTTGCTCCCTCTTTCATTCCGGACAATCCTCCGAGGCGTCTGAAAAGAAGAGGCCTCGAGACCTTATATTGTAAACATGTTTTTAGAGTGCTACCGATTGGTAGTTTCTCTACATGCTTGAACCATACCATTGTGATATTACTTCAAATTTACTTGATGTATTTTATGTACAGTTGTAAATATTAATAAATAAAAAAAAAATATAGTAATAACCAGTCAAATTTAAGTTTCACATTGAAATCAAATTCGATAAAATTTTTGAGCATAAACTGATAATCATATTTCTGTGTCTGAGCGAATATGCCAAAACTGGTACAAGTTTCCGAACCCTACGTAGGAACAAAAAACTAATACATTGTAGATAGTAGCAGGTAAGAAACATTAAATTCACAACACGGAGGCAGCATAAATCTCCCCCATATGTAGGCCGTATCTCCTCTTCTGGGGGTCACTTCTTTCAATTATTAAATATTCCTCGAGGAAAACCTCCCTTGAAAAATAGCCCATTTTATTTATACTGTATCTCGACTGAGATAGAAGCTAGGTTTTTCAAACAATATTTTTGAAGTATCACATGAAACATATCAATAATAAATTTAGTTATAATCCTTACATTTTCTTGAGACTGGTTAATATTGTTTAAATAAATAAAACTTTATCCATTGTAGTCTTAAACGATTTTTTATTCCTTTATAAGTCCGACGTTTTGGCCAATTCGGCCATCCTCAAGGACAATCATAATACGATTTTAGAACTATATAATTTAAAAAACCACTTTATGCAAGCCATTCTGCCCAGGTCATTTATATCAGTCCAAAGATTACCATAACTAGTCAATTGTTCACATCAGATTAAAAATTAAAACTGTTTATCAAAGTCAACCATCTTTGTTAAAATTTATCACAAAAATCACATTTAATTTAATGTGAACAATTTACTAATTAGGGTAATTTGCGGACTGATATAAATAAGCATAAAGTTATTTTTTTAAATTATGTTGTTCTAAAATTGTATTAAGATTGTCCTTGGCCTAATCAGCCGAAAAGTCGGACTTGAAGGAATAAAAATGTTTTGTGACTAAAATGGATAAAATTTTATTTATTTAGACAAAATTTAGTTCTTTTATTTGACTTGCTGGTATTAAATTGAAATGTTTTTGAAGCTGAATAATAATTAGGGTTTAATGCCGATACCAAAAAATTACTGTAAAACCCATTTTTCCTAATTTAACTATAAATGCAAATAATTCAATTCTTTATTAATTATAAAAGTAATTATGCAGTACCAATCTAAAAAATAACTTCCATAGCAGCATAAGTAACATCCTACGTAAGGAGTCCATTTATGAGGAATTACTCAAGAATGCTTAGAAGTGAGCATCACCTTAATTCAGTGTTGTAATGCACAGAAGATGTTTTAGGTCTGTTCTAAAATAATACTCATGAATAAGAGCTATTATCAAAGAAGGGTCAAATTAGTTTCATCTAAACATATCAAGACCTAAAGTTTTCCAGGAGCAAGTTCAGAGCTGAAACGTACTTTACTGCTTTGGATTTCAGATCTGTTTTATTTTATTTTTACTGCCAAAGGAAAACTTCTGCATTTTATTTGTTGGTTTGAAAATTCTCATATATATTCATCAAAGTTGTATTTTGCTGAAATAACAAGTGGTTTAAAACTTTTTATGCAATTGTTTTGTAAATTTCATGGTTTTTTTTTATATTTATTCACAATAATTTTATTTGTAGTTATTTATTATTAAAATGAGCTTAATAATATTTTATATACTTTTTTTTGGACAATATTTGAAGTTATTTTTTTTCTAAGGATTGCGTAAATGTTTTAGAAAAATGAAGTGTTTGAGAACGCTTGTTTATTTAGGTCTATTAATTTTAAGTTACATTTTTTTTTAAATAATAATATTGGGCTTAAATGTTCAAATTTAATAACACTTTGGAAATTAACTAAAGAATAATATTCTATTTCGAGTGGAAATTGTTGGGTTTACTCGAGTTTTCATTCTTACACAATACACATTGATTAATTATTATTATTGATTGACAAATTAAAAGATATTTATTTTAATCAATCATAAAGAATTTAACTAAAATTATTCAGGGTTTTCTTACAATAATGCTGAAACAATATAACCCTAGGTTAGTGTAGGACTATGAATTATTGCATAATACGGTTTGTTTAGTAAGATAAAGCTGAATAAACATTCTATGAGCTATTTCTCAATGAAAATTGTTTTGCCTATCTCCATTGTTTGAAGAAAGTCTAATTTAATCAATATTTGTATTTAATTTGCTGTGTATCTAACATTTTTTGCTTCGATCGGGCAAAAGAATTAACGAATAACCAATGGCCTATTTCCCATCATGTTTAAAATTATTAAAAGCTCGCATGAATGTGTTTTTTTCTATTTTGAATAAAGGGAAAACGGAAATCCTTGGTAGAATCCTCAATGCTCCTTACTTTGTCCCAAATAAAATCATCCATAAAGACCTTAATGTTCCATAAGTAACCAATCTAGCCCGAACCTGATATCGATCCTTCCATTATTAACTCTATAACCACGTAAATCCATCAGTTTCTAGCCTTGCTTCCTTTTCGATTCCTGACAATCCTCCTAGGTACCTGAAAAGAAAATGGTCTTAATACCATCTATTGTAGAAATATTATTGGAGTGCTACCAATGGGTAGTTTTTCTAAAAACCTGTATCATACAGTTATAATCCATTAATTATAATTTGCATGTAAATACAAGTGTAAATGCCAATAAATAAATTTAAAAAAAAACCTACCGTTTTAACGATTCATATAATTGGTGCTACATTATACCAACAGCAGTGAAGGGTAACAGTAAAATTAAAAATAATATAAAATAAACTATCCTGAATAAATCAAAATGGGAACATTATAATTCTTTAAGATTTAATATCTTTATTTGTTTTGGTTTTTGTCATTTTTTGTTGGATTGAATAACTCCTGCCGTCTTTATCTAAATAGGAACAGGTGACATGGTAACTAATGAGGCTTTCCAGGTAAGAGACTTTATTTTCTAAACTTTGGATAATAAACTATAGATTCAGTTGGATTGACAATAAAACCTTTAAGCAAGCAGAACAGCTATACTCATTTAAAACTACTACATATATGTTTAGTAGTTATATATATATATAATATTTTCAATTACGTGGTTGGGGGTCAAAGTTCTTCATTTTGTGGGACCGCCACTTTTATGAAAAAAGTCTAAACTCCCAGGCTGGATTCGAACCGGCACCGCTAATAGACATCTAATTGGTAAGACTGTGTCTTAACCACTGAGCTACGGGCGGCCCTTTCAATACTTAATAATATTGATCACTTTTCATCAATCGGAATCAACATGCGTAAATATACCATCATTACCCCGTTGGCCTATTCCATTAGAGCTCTCCATACGACAAGTCGGAATGACAGTAAAACCAAAGAGGGACATTCAGATTGTTAAGTTATGATGGATTACTATAAAAATTCTGAATAAAAAGTCTCTTATGGAATGGGCCAAGGGGATAATAATGGTGTATTTACACATGTTGATTCCGATTGATGTAAATAGATCAATATTATTAAGAATTCCTATTTATTTTTTTTTTATTAAAATCCTTGATGCTCCTTTTTTTACTTTATTTATTTATTTGTTTATTACGTCATAAATAAACTCATTCACAGAGACCTTAACATCCCATTCGTTGCAGATTTGACCCAAAACAGATATGCGTCTTTTTATTCCAAACT
>NW_027116164.1:0-401 GCF_000696795.3 Halyomorpha halys
AACCTCTTTGTTACCAAATATTCAGGAAGTCTTCAAGAATTACAAATTTCATAGGTCAGTTTGATTTTATTCCTTTTACTACTTGTTGTTTTCCTGAGCTTGTTTGTTCAAATAGAATTGAATTGAAAGAATTTGAATGAAATCTTCAAAACGCCTCATTAGTAGTTCACTCATAACAAAATATCCCATTATTTTGATTTCATCAATTAGCTTTTGAACCCTTTCCTTTGGAAATGTAACTACACTAAACACTTAGATCGCACCTTTGTAACTACACTAAACACTTAGATCGCACCTTTGTAACTACACTAAACACTTAGATCGCACCTTTGCTGAAGACAGACTGTTGTCAGACCCAGGAGACTGTCCTTGAGCCTCACCTTAGTACTAGATTAATAATT
>NW_027116164.1:3281-5012 GCF_000696795.3 Halyomorpha halys
TTATGATGTACCAGAAATCTTTAAACATTTATGAGGTATCTTTATGATGTACCAGAAATCTTTAAACGTTTGTAAGAAAAAATATATTTACAGTGTTATCTTTTATATCGGCCAGCCATTGGGCATTTCATAGGTTACGTAAATGATTTGCTCAACAAGTTTATAAAAAACATTTTTTTCACATATAGATAAATTATTAAGCTAGCTGATGTTTTATATTTATTTGTTTGCATCAATTGTTTGTAAAAAATATTTTTTTTCAGCGTGACTATTATGCCTACATCCAAGTATATGTTGGTCTTCTTCGCCTGTCATTTCAGTGATTTGACTAAATTAGAAAACAGAGAAAATCTTCTAAATTTCATTGCTGCTGTCTTGAAAATATGATCAAGGTTTGACATATAATTAATTTTAGAAACCATTAAAAGATATCTAGAAACGTTTCTATGCACACCTTGGCAAATACCTGTGTGTATAGATAATCAATGGGATATTATATACACAAATGGATGCAAACAGTAAATCGGCAGAGACTAACCTTTGATGAACTCTACCGCCATCTCGAGGCCGTAGGTGTCCTTGTCGCAGTCGTCGAGGATGTGCGCTCCGATCGTGAAGTCGTTGAGCCGAGCGTTGATCCGGTCCAAAGTGTAGAGCATCGCTTCGACGGCCTGAATCCCGCCCTGCGGCATGACGGGCCCGCACGTGCGGGTGTCTTCACGTTCGTGCACCATCATCAGCCCGCCTAGCAACACGTCCCCGGCCACTTCTGCCGCCAAGCGGACGGGCCACACCTCTGACTTGTGCGGGCCTTCGGTGCCGGTGCTAGCGTTGCCCGAGAGGAAAGTCATGTTGTCGTAGTCGTCATAGTCGAGAGTAGAACCCGAGCTGAGGTTCCAATAGCCAGGCGGGAACATTGTCGTCCCATCTGCGGCAGAGAGCAGTGCGGCACAGACCACCAGCGCCGATCTCATGCCTCGGTGATCAGCGCATCTGCAACAAAACGCATTCGTATCGTTTAGGTGAGGCTAATGACATACATACTAATGTTATTCATTAATGATACTATACATAGGCTAATCAAATTTTTTAAAAATATGCTTAATCAAGCACAGTCTTTTGAAAGAAATTATTTTTTTATATATATTTCTTAATTACCAGATGGCTTTACGTGTTCATTGTAAAACCTTTTTTTAATAGTGATATAAATTATAATAAATAAGAACAATTTATTATAAAGTTGGATAACAGAAAGATTCAAACAATGGCGATATGTAATATAGGAGAGATATTGAGAGAATCAACTAGAAACTAAAACTGACAGAAATTTAACTCTTACCTAATACTAAAACCATTCGGACATATCAAACATGTTTGAGATAGCAAAAATGACGAACATTAAAGCTTAAATGTTTAAGAAAAAACTTTCAGATCAATAACAAAGCCATTTAAGACTATAAAATTATATAAAAGCCTTTTGAATGAACATTTATGTAGCCACTACAAACGGTTTTATGACTAATCAGAGGGAAACACCAGTACACTCATCAATGCCATAACCCGAACACACGTAATAGCAGCTCCGAAGAAGGATAAAGAAACATTTGAAGTTGTTCATACAGCAGAGGAAGGTTCTGTACTGTTCCCTCATAACTCGTGTAGTGGTGTACTGCCATTCAAACTGTGACTAGAGCTGCGACATGATAATTAATTCTAAATTTTAAAAGAATT
>NW_027116164.1:6042-7624 GCF_000696795.3 Halyomorpha halys
CCAATGGACCAATTGTATACCACTCTTCCAGCTTCTGTTCCAATGGACCAGTTGTATACCACTCTTCCAGTTTCTGTTCCAATGGACCAATTGTATACCATTATTCAAGCTCCCATCCCAATGGACCAATTGTATACCACTCTTCCAGCTCCCGTCCCAATGGACTAATTGTATACCATTCTTTCACCTCACGTCCCAATCAGACGAACTCTTTTCGAAATACCACTGTTGTGTCAAGTAAAATATGTTAGCAAATACTAATTACAGCATGTTATTTGATATCATCGATATGGCGACCATTTAGTTACGGAAACCTACAATACAATCAAGGTAGGACTTATGTCATATTCATGGATTTGCCTACAGATAAACTGACCGACAGACACGAAACCAAATTTGTTAATTGATTTCTACATTGCAGGTAACTGAAGACTGAAGCCGAATAACGAGATAACTCTATAAACGATTGTTAAAACGGTTTTTGAATCGCAGAAACGATGGCAAAGAGCAGAAGAAAAAAAAGCAGTGGAACTGAACCCTTTAGGTGTTGTTAGAATAGGCCATTCTAAGGTAAATTTTGTCCTCCTCAAAATTTAGGAAAAAAACTAACTCACTTGACTAATCCCTGTTACCTTTAATTGAAAGGCTCTGTGGAAAAATTGATTAAGCATATGATACACATTTTTCAGTAAAGCTGTTCCCAAAATTTTACGATTTTTATTTAATGTTTCATACAGTTGATATTGTGGATAATCATGCTGACATTATGGTGTTGGATAAACTGATACAACAAACAACTTAGAGAGAAACGAAGGAGCACCTTGCTCAAAATTCAAATTGTCTAAAAAATTGTGGTTCTTTGTCTTAGCATTCTTGTTTGCTTTCTTTATGCCTTGTCTTCTCCTACCATTTTTTAAATATTTTCATAAAATTTATGGCTCATTAGGGTAAGGTGATGGAAGATGTTTGTTGTAATTTACTTCTAAAGTGAGAATTGGCAAGCTAGTGTTAAGTTTTTTGATTAGTCAATCTGTACTACATGTTAGACCTTAAACAAGTATTAACAGACTACTTGTGACTTGTATTTGGCCTTAGGAAACTATACAATGGATGCATGTTTTTCTCTCATCCTTGACACATTTCTGCAGAAGTTTGGCTTAAAGGTGAAATATTATGAAAGATAAAATTGGATTGTTAAAATTAACCACATCAGAATATAATAATAAATCCTTTATTCTTAGCTTCATCTCAAAAAAATGAATTAGATAAGAATGGTTCTTTAGTTCGGTCTGGTTGTAGTTTATAAATGATGGTTTTGATTGCTGCATCTGGTAGTGCCTCGGTTTTTCATTGAAAACCAACCTCACCATAATAATTTTCAATGCTTTAAGATAGTCGGAGGGTTCGAGAGAAGCAAGAAACACTCTTTATAGCCAAGTAAACTATTTTATGAATAACTTAATTCGATATCATTCACTTCTTCACTGTTTTGCTGCAGATTCATATTGTCTCATAGACACTTTTTTTAAGTATTTATTTATCTTATTAATTACCTAACTAGATAATTGAAACGAATTATTTT
>NW_027116164.1:13327-13646 GCF_000696795.3 Halyomorpha halys
TGATAATATGTCATTTGACACACATCTTGATAATATGTCATTTGACACATATCTTGATAATATGTCATTTGACACATATCTTCAATCTAAAGATCATCATCAAAGTTTGTCTCCCTGCCATTTTTCCTGCCTCCCTGCACATTTATAATTTTTCCCCTCAAAATTCCGTTTTTCTCAAAGCCTGGAAGAAAGTCCTCGTTCGACCATTGAACAAAGTTCCTTCTCCTTTTTCAGTTTCCGACTTTAGGCCAATATCCATTCTATCCAATTTGGTCAAGCCACTAGAAAGATTAGTTCACTCCCAACTTAATAATTTTCT
>NW_027116164.1:14478-15617 GCF_000696795.3 Halyomorpha halys
GATTACATCACTGCTTGGACCTCACTGCATACCACCCACATATTACATCACTGCTTGGACCTCACTGTATACCACCTACAGATTACATCACTGATTGGATCTCATTGCATACCACCTACAGCTTACACCACTGCTTGGACCTCACTGCATACCACCTACAGCTTTCCACCCATCCAGTCTGGTGTTTCTTCGAAATTTAAAATATTTTATGGCAAGACAATTAATCAGAATCATGTTTATTGTATTATGTTATTCATGAAATCAAGCTGGTAATTAAACAATAATATATATCTTTCCATGGTTATATTAAATTGTAAATAAATACTTTGTTCATTTTTGTACCGTCGATGCTTATATTACCCTAATATATTATATATTAAATTTTAATATTTTATGAATATATCTAATTCGTGACTAACAAACACGCTAAAAACCTTTAGAAAAGATTCAAATATAGTTTAAAAAAATAAAATAAAACCTACTTTAAACGATGAAGGGTTCAGGGTCCAGTACTTTGTAAGGAAGTACTGTTACTAGGCCAAGGGTTAAGGGTCCAGTACTTTGTAAGGAAGTACTGTTACTAGGCCAAGGGTTAAGGGTCCAGTACTTTGTGAGGAAGTACTGTTACTAGGCCAAGGGTTATACAGGGCACTGATTTGGTCAGAATCACGCCCGACCGCTAGATTTTTGCCCAATTTATAAGGCTAGGTGGACCCCGGGAGTGCTCCAGAACCCCCAGGATATACGACTACAGTGTAATAGATAACAATTTTCTGCCCAGCAGGATTCCAGCCCGGGTTTTTAGAATTCAAATTATATAAATTAATTAATATAAATAATTTTAATTAATTACCTTTACTAATTATCCTGGCATCCCAGAAACACTTAAGGTTGCAAATATAGCAAGAGAACCCGTACTCTCAGTTTTTACGGGGCACAATTTTCCTCAGATAATTAGTGAAGACATATCACCTTTACTATAACTGCCCTTGTGAGAGTCAACGCATCGCACCGCAACCTCGGAAGGCTTCACTATCTCTTCTCCTGCAAGTTGATAAGCGGAACATAGCTGAGGCCAGTCAGAAATAGAACAGTCTGAGGAGCTGAATCTCAAGATAATGTTAATTCATCTTTTTTAT
>NW_027116165.1:0-4381 GCF_000696795.3 Halyomorpha halys
TGTCGGGGGGTGCGGTCAGCAAAGAACAACATAAATAAACAAAACCATATTTATTTATTTTATGCCGACGTTTCGACCTGAGTTTCAGGTCTTCAACATTCATTATTATTTTAATGTTTTAAAAGATGCTGAATCCGAAGTAAACACTTAAATAAATTCTATGATTACGCCCTAATTCATTTTCTAAATTCGTAGGATTCGAATCGTATGAACAACTGTTTTGTCCCTATATATCATTAGTCAGGGAAAAGAACATATTTAAACCAATCCGATAACATTATTTTAATAATAAATTGTTTATTAAGTAGTAAATTATTAAAGATAAAATATTTTTTATCATCCGATAGTTGAACAATCGTGTATAGTTTAAGGCGAAGGCTGCTCTCTGACAACCAAAGAACTTTGGAAGATTTTTTATTTTTTATAGTTAGTTCAAAAAATCTTTTAAAATTAATCACGCTGGGTGATATGAAGTCGTTCGGAATAAGAACAGGAAACTGTGAAGGTCAACATTTCGCATTAAAACTGGAAATGCATTTTTCACGTAAATTGGAAGTTTTTGCAACTTTTTATATGTTTTTACTAATTTCGGAAGAAGATAAAGTGGAATCGAAAGAAAAGAAATTTGTAGTCAAAAAAGAATATTTCAAATGTGATTATATTAGATTACACTTACTTTGAGGCGAGTTAGTCATAAATGTGTAATTACTAAGAGCTCACTGACATCAACGGTTCACATGAAATTTGAAATTTGTAAGAGTTGAGTGATAATAAATTTAATAAACAGTGAATGATTTAAGGTATAATTGAAAGATCACTAATTTATTTACTTGCTACGAAACAAGTTTTTATGGAGGAAAATATCGGATTGAAAGTACATGAAAACAGACCTTAATATCTGAGTTTTGAATTTATCATATTTTGGCCAACTTGGCCCCACTGTTCGCCGGTGCTTATCTGGGTTAGGCTGGTTTAAATTTATTTCGTGGCAGGCCCATGGAATGAATCTCGAACTTCCAGAGAAAAACCTGTCGAGGGGCTCATAAGTTATATAGTAGGCTCTGTCTGTCTGACCTTAATGGATGACAATTTCTTGGTATTTCCTTTGGAATGTGACGGTTATGTTAGTATTTTTATATTGTAATATTTTTTTCGAACAAAAATTATCGAATGAATAATTACTGTTGATTTCTCCGAGATTAACATTGCCTCTTAAACATTAACGACTCCTATTTACGAGTTTCTTTGCTTGGCAAGGTTTCGATCGCTCGCTTATAACCTTTTGGTAATTTATTCTTTAGTAGACAATTAAGCCTAACCGGAAAAAAAATAATAAAATGAAAAGGATTAGATTTATGAATAACTTTTTTTAATAGGGGGATCGGCTCGATTCACCGAAGAAAGGGAGTTGGGTAATCTCCTAACGGTGTTTTGTTTTTCTTCTTGTTCGGTGCTATTTACGTTGGCCAATGGACTACTAAGTGTTAGAGGTGTAAGAATTTCAGGGATTGACTAATACTAAGACTCTCTCTTTTAGCAGCTTTATGTTAAAAAGGTTAAGGTGAGGGGTCTTCAAAGGAAGCCCCATTAGTCGTGATGAGGGAACTTTTGTGCCCGGTATGTCAGCATCACGATTCAAGTGGCATTTTAGCTTTTAATCAAATGCCGACATAAAAAGATTTTTCTCCATTGGATCCTTGTTGATTCTAATGTAAGCAATGCCACATTATCTATAAAGGCAATATTGTCAAATGCTCTCGAGACGTCAAACGTACACCATGACTAATGAGGAAATTGAAATAGTTATTTTTAATATTTAAACAACTGCCTTGTATCATCATATGAAACTGAAAAGACAAGAAATTGCTCGTCGATTCCGACTTTCACAACACTTACTAAACAAACGGTCTAAGCTTCCAACTAATTACAAAAGGCTCATTTATATGACTTTAATAAGGCCTTTCTTGACTTTGATGCTCTACTAAACCATTGAATTCCTCTCGTATCCAACCCTTACTTTGTCACAAATCAAGTCATTTATCAGGACCTCAATCTTCCATATGTTACCGATTTGGCCAGAACCAGATACCAATTCTTCCACGGTAAACTTCTTAACTACCCAAATCGACTTGCTTCAAACCTGGCTTCTCCATTACCTGATAATCCTCCTCTGAAAAGAAGGCCTCCAGATCTTCTCCTCTATAAATTTCATTGCATTTCGATTAATTAGTACATTCTCCACATGTCTGTATCATGTCATTGTATAAATAACATCAAATTTACTTGTTGCATATATTTTAATACTGTTGTAAATATCAATAAATAAATTTTTAAAAAACAAAAAACTTTTAGTCTTTTCGGTTAAAACGATTTCAGCTAATAAGCTTATAAGATATACGTTTTTTTTTTCTCCAAAATGAAAATCAATTTCACTGTCAAACACAAATGTTATCAGATGTTACCTCCCCCAGCATTATTCGGTAATGGCTCAAAATAATTTCAGAGCACATCCTGAATACACTCCACGCACTATCGTTACTTAGGTTGGAAGTTTTCTAATTGCCTAGAACCCTCTTTATCTGTCGCTAAATGTAAGGTATAGTTGGTAAAAATAAACATAAACTTAAAAAGTCGGCTCTAAAACTAATTGTTAGTTTTCATATCGTTTCTATGTAAATAATTATTGGATTAATAATTTTTTTTTTATTATTTTTCAATACGACCAAACACTCATTCTGTTTATTAAATTTTGGTTTTAGTGATTTTTTTTTATCTTATCTATATCAGTTATTATTAAAGGAGCTTTTTTAGTTTGTTTAAAAATTATATTTCATCAAAAATTTTTGCCGGTTTTGATCCTTAACGTGCTCATATATGAATAACATGGCTATAAATTCAATATGCAATATAAATATACGATGGACAATCAATGGATTCGCACAAGTCCACTTTGCAATATTTTTCATGAAATAAAAAAAAACTCTTTTAACCACAAAGTTGGTCCGAATATTCTGCTGTGATTGGTTCATCTGGATCAGAACGTGTTTGAAACTTAGAGTTTGTGGAGATGGCAGTTTTTCGAAAGAAAAAATTTTAATACATGTTTATTACGTTTCTAGCCTTTTGTTAAACAATTAAGCTTTGGTCTGGGAAATATGAAACCAGTTGACTCATTTTGCGAAAAAAATGGACCTGACCGTGTTTGTAACTAATATATTCACACACACACACACACACAAAAAAAAACAATAAAATAGTCCTATCCTCTCTCAATTTGTTAAATGTATCATTTATTGAAACACTTATTGTAAATATGCTTGTATAGAATTATTTTTATAAACAACCATGGAAGTATGTGGTCAATAGTAAACATAGTCTGTAATTATCATCGTTTATTTTTAATAGTAATTTTGACGTATGTGACCTTTTATATACATCATGACTTCCTCAGCCATCAAGGATATTAATTACGTTTAGCCTATTGACATTTACAGCAAATGAGGCAATAAGAAAATTCATGGTTGTTATATTGATTCATCCGGTTTCTACATAACAATTTGACAGGTTGTTCAAGGGCGTTGGAACCTCCTCGATGATGGGTGTTAGTGAGACAAGTTTAGCCTCGGGCGTGAGCAATATATAAAAAAACCTTTTGTTGGAAATGGTATATATCTGAGGTTTTATTTATAAAAATAAATAAATATAAAGTAATCAAAGCTGTTTAAATGAGTTCTTAAAAATTATTTTAACATACTCGCATCTCACTTATTCAGTAGTCTATTACGCCAACATTCTGCAAATTATTCACTTTCTACTCTCTATTATCATTAGTGGCACAATATTAATTCTTTTATTCATGTACAAATTTGTAAATACGAACTTTTACATTATTCACTCTTTGTCAATTATCATTTTCTTTTTCAATTTATTATTGAAAATTACACTTTAAGTAATTTTCTCATCATCATCTCCTGAACTATATTTAGGCGGTTCTTTGATACCCTACACAAATAACCACAGATTCCTGGAGATTATATTTGACCGAAAAATAAATTGGGAAACGCACATCTCTACATTAAAATCCAATGCAATAAAAAAATTAAATATATTACGCTTTCTTAGCGGCATCTCTTGGAGCGCAGACAGACACACACTTATCAAACTATACCAGACTCTGATATGCTCGAAGATGGACTATGGATGTTTCATTTACGGCTCTGCCAGACACCGAATCCTTGCCAGACGTAGATGCGGTTCATCATACAGGGATAAGTATCGCAACCGGCGCTTTTCGGACTAGCCCCATTCTTAGTCTGTGTTCCGAAGCTGGACTACCTCCTCTTTTATTCAGAAGGAAAAAACTGGCGATAAACTATATTTC
>NW_027116166.1:0-10168 GCF_000696795.3 Halyomorpha halys
AAGTTATTATAAACAATGAAACTTGGTTAGTTTGCTTTTTGGATAAACAAAGCAATGAATATTAAAATGATACATAAAATAAAACATATTAAAACCATTTATACATCAAAATATACTATTTACTATAAAAGGAGCATATTACAATATATATTCTTCAGTATACTGCAGATATATAAGAGCATTCTGAGGCTGTTGCTTCTATATGGGGCGCCACTCTTCACATACCTCTCCGACAGCACGCAGCGCCACCGTCAGGGATTCCAGGACTGCATGCTGCGGAGGACGGTCTGCACTTCATCGTGGGAAAAAAAAGAAGCCTCAACTCCTCGATCTACCCCCAGTACTAGAGTTTATAGTTCGGAGGCATGTCAAGTTCTTTGACTCTCTTCAATCTCTGACCAATCCACTCTTTTAATCTTGACACCAGCACCCCCTCCAGTGCGTTGGCAAGACCTACACCACCGTAGCCAATGAAATCCGCAAGTGACTGAGACATATACTTTTTAGTTTAGTTTGCCAATGAAACAGGGTGTGCCACACCAACTCAGTCAATGAACCACCAACACTTTCGTTAAATAAAAATCATTCATTCCTTAGAATGGAGCTCTGCTCTAGTAAAAGGAACTAGCGCAGTTAAACCGTATATTTATTTTATATTATACTTGTTTTATTTTATTTTTGTTTATTTATTTTTAGGGATTTGGAAAAAAAAAAATTTGTGCTAAAATAATTCATTTGCTGTTTTTTGTTTAGTCCATTCAGTTGTGAGTTACAGGGTGTTAAAGATGGAAATTAACAAAGAGCAAATTCCATCCATTTTACCATTTTCTTTAATAAAGGTGAAAATGCAAGCCAGATAACTGAAATTGTGAATGGTGTTTATGGTCCCAATACTGTAACAGCTTATTAGGCACAATTTTGGTTTTGTTGATTCTATTCGGGTATTTTCGATGTTAAAGACACACCTTGCACTGGCAGGCCCATTGTCGAAAATGTTGATAAAATTGCAGAGATAATTGAAGTTGACCAGCATATTAGTAGTCGTAGCATCGCCCAAGAGCTAAAGATCGACCATAAAACAGTTTTAAACCATTTGCACAAAGCTGGATGCTAAAAGAAGCTTGATGTTCGGGTGCCGCACCGATTAGCACCAAAAAAACATGATGGATCGATTTTCCATCTGCAAAGCATTAGCCAAACGGAATGAAATCGATCCATTTCTTATATCCTATCCTCCTCAATGAGCTCTCACCGTGTAGCTCAGTCTTATGCGGCTGCCCTCCAGTTGCGGATGCTCAGAAGTTCTCTGGAATCCCTGATGACGGCATCCTCCCATCTCAGCCCTGATCTGCCACTTCCTCTGGTCAGATGCAGCCTACAGTCTAGCAACCTTCTCGGGATCTCAAACGCTGGCATCCTGACGACATGGCCTGCCCAGTGCAGCCTCCCCAACCTTATGTGCCGCATCACATCTCCCTAACCTTCTTGAGTCCAAAATAACATCTGTTGGCCTTCATAAGACGCTGGCTTGTTCTCAGGGTGATCCTGTTACTGCTGCTGGCCACCGAGCCTAAATAGGTGAACTGGTCAACACGTTCAAATTTAAATGGACCCATCTTCACCTCCTCGCCAACAGCAGCCACTATACCAGGTCCAGCTTGCATGTATTTAGTTTTTCTCTGGTTAACCGCCATGCCCATTGCTTCTGCTGCTTCAGCTAGTCTCAGAAATGCCTCCATCAGCGCCTGAAAGGATCTCACCACCAGGCCCAAGTCATCGGCAAATCCTAGCACCTGTACCAGCCTGTCAATGATTGTTCCAGAGGTTTGTAGTCCAGAATCCCTAATTACCTTTTGAGAGCCAAATTAAACAATAGGCATGCGAGGCCATCACCCCCCTCCTGGACTTAAATTCTGGTGAGAGGTCTCCCTGAATCCGAACTGAGCATTTCACCTCATCCATTTAATTTAGTGATGAATATGAAGATGTTATATAACATATAAATGTTTTATGAATCATAGGGAACAGATCATATGCAATACTAAAGATTTAAAAGATTTTGGACCTTAATTAAAAATATATATTTAACATTTTATTAAAGAATTTCTTATGTTTTTTTCTCATTGCAGAGAAGTAGGAGTGCAGGATGTCATCCTAAATTTAGTGATAGTGATGATCAATCATTTTTATTACCAGTCAGTAGAAAAAAGGTGACTTCTAAGAAGTAAGTAGTAATTTCTTTAAGATAAATGTTATATCTTCCTTGTTTTTCTCAATGATTCTTTAATTTTAATTCATGAAAATAAATCAAATATGAACCAACATTTGAATGTTCCTCCTATTACTATTGCAGGGGTATAGTATTGGTAGAGGGGTAAATGTTTAAGAGAAAAAGCAAGTTCAAGTTAGTTAATCAGACTCTTTTGCCACTGTTATATACACTTATATGCTTTCCTAAATAAATGGGTGGTTTATCTTCATTAGTAATGCACTTAAAGTAATGAAGGTGGTACATTCATTAGTTATTTTTGACATATTCTAATGAAAGATATAACAATACTTAATTTCTGACTTTCAGTAAAACTATTTCATAGACTATACCATTAAATTTGATAGATATTGGACTTTTGGCTATGCTATTTTTTGCCTTGTTCATCTCTTTTTTCATATTGGAATACCTGCCATAAAGAACCTTTTAGGTTTAAATTATTTACATAATCAATTTGCTTCCATTTATCCCTGTATCATCTCATGTTGTATTTATTCATAGATTTAAAGAAGTAGATGTTCTTATTGTAGCCCTTTATCTACATTTTTATTTCAGAAAGAAGAGGAGACAAGAAGCAAAAGATCTAGAATCTCCTTATTATTTTGATGGTAAGTTTATGTCATAAATATTTTTTTATTTTAATAGTTTTAATTTAGAAAGATAAGTTGTATGTGGTTTACATGTTATGCCATATTAATATTTAGATGAAATATCTTCTAATAGAATACTATTAATAAGTTACAAGGTTATTTTTGAGTCGATAACATTGGTTACTTAAGCTATTTAGTAAAGCTGAAGGTTTTGTTTGTTTGAACACAATAATTTCAGGAACTACCAGTCTCATTTGAAAAATTATTTTTGTGTTAGAAAGATTGTTTAATTAAGGAATGCTATAGGCTTTATAGGATCATGCAGCAACTCTTTGGTACAGAGCAATAACTGTATGATGAAAAACTTGCGTAGGTACATGACCTTTAAATTTCAGATGTTATTTAGTTAATCTACTTGGTCATGTAATTATTTATGTATGGATTTGGGATGTATAATCCAAATTCATAATGGTGGAGATGCTGGTTTACATGTAACTAATTGTTTCATATTTTCAGAATATGTATATTTAAATTTTTTTTCTCAATATATTTAATTGAATTGATTTAGCGGTTTTCTATTCCTTTATTCTGAATTTATTTATTTAATCATGTTTTACTTTCTACAAATCATCGTGAAGACAGTAAAATTTAAATGAAATATGATACTTGAAATATATGAAACTTGTTTGTGTATATTGATAAGAATGGATTATTTAGATTATTTATTTAAGCAACGTATGGCTTATAATTTGCTGTAATATGAACTTGTTCTATTTTATATAATTTTTTTTACCTAGGTAGGCACAAAATCTCAAAAATAACACTAAGACCATGCTTAATCATTGTGAGATTTTTATCTCTTGAAGCCATGCTCCTTTCTTTTTTTCTTATAGAACAACTGTTCCAATTAGCTGTATTTTTTTAACTTCAATTCCTCAAGTAAATCACTATCTTCTTCATTATGATGACTGTAGAGTCATATGAGATCATGTTAGCACCTGTTGTGAAACATTTTTATTTATTTAAGATTTAATTTAAATGTGATATTTAGATATTGATAAGTTTATATATCCATATTTTTCCTTCTTCTGAATTAGGTAGAACTGATTCATCTTCAACCTCCACAGGCCATTCTACTCGAAGGCGTTTATATAAGAAAACTTCAGAAGAACTTACTGTACCATCTGACTCTGTGAGCTTTACATTTTACCATTCTTTTTGTGTATATTAATTTTATTGGTGAGTGAATGCTGGTTGAGAATTGAGAATATTTACCACATTCATGATCTAATAATCTTTCTGTTCATTTAATTTCTTACTAGAAACACGAGGCAAATCATAATCCCAGTATTGACAAAAATAAATTTTGTTGATAGATTTTGTCAGCTGTTGTGTTTATATTGGATAAAATAATCAGGGTGCAATCATTTGTATCTTCTTTTTATTAGATATTACAGAATTTTGACCCAAACATGTTGGCCATTATCAACGCTAATATAGAAATAAAGATTACATAAGATATGAGTTAAATAAAAAGTCATGGAAATTGAAAAAAAAAAATATGAAAGTAAAAAATAACATTAAGAAATAATGAAATAACAAAAATACAATGAAAAGTATAAGTGACATGAAACATATGTAATAATCTATGGTGAATATAGGAAAACAACAATGGAAATTATAGCAAATAGCAGTTATTATTTCAATAAAGCTAATATGGTTACATAAATGAGAATAAAATAAAGTTAACTATTATAGATACTAACTTTCGGCGATGATGGTTTAACAACTGACAATTCTAGGAAATATAAGCAGTGGGGATTGAACAAACTGTTTAGAAAAATCGAAGGAAGTCTAAATGCTTTTTAATTTTTTTTTTTTTTACTAAGCTATTCTTTGTTATTTATAAGATATATTATTCTCATTTATGTAACCACATTAGAAATATAATCATAATTACTTTCATCTGTTGTCCGTTGTCACCACCACTATTATTATCTGTTATTTGCTACCATTTACATTGTTATATTCACTATAGACCTCACAAAAGATCCAAATGGGCCGAGGAGAGAAATGGTTTCCCATCTCTTTAGTCTAGTAATAATATTCACCATAGGTTGTTACATATTTTTTTATGTCATTTGTACTTTTTATTGTATTTTTGTAATTTTTTTTTGTTTTAATATTATCTTTTATTTATATATATTTAGTTTTTCAATTTTCATTTCTTATTATTCAATATTATTTTGTGATTCTTATCTCAGGTAATATTTGTTTCAATTTTAGCCCTGTTAAGACCTCCATATTTGGGTTGAAACATCAATATATCTAATATAAAAATTTAGAATCTGATATAATACATCTAAGAATATAAAAATGGCCATGTCCTGATTATTTTCTAAAAAAAAAATCTCAGATTTGGCATTTAGCTTGATTTATTTAGTTTTATCGCATTAATTAATTAATTTTATTTTTTACATTGTAGTTTTGTGGAGACAATACCCAGGCTTCACCAAATACCATATTCAGGACACTCAGGACTGGCAAGAAATATTGAAACTTAGTTTGTATTGTAAATAGTGTACAAAATTAACCAATTTTTAAATAATGAAGCATTGTTACTTATTGATAACTTATAAAGAATAGTGTGTTTTTTATTATTTTTTCCCTAACAAAACAATCCTATGGAAGGTTCATGTATTAATACAGTTTACTGATCACATGATATAAATAGCAATATTACCTGTTTATTGATGATATAATGACCTTTGATTTGAGCATTAATTACTGTATAAATATGAAGGAGCTATGTTCATTACTAACACAAAAGGAGAAAGAATGCTCTAGATACGAAACATTTTCTCTCTTACTCCCATTTCCAACAACCCATTAATACAAAAACATATCACTAAAAAGATACACCCACAAATACATATATCAAACCTATATTAATTGATAAAACATGAAACCTGAGTTGTATAAAACTTGTATATGTTTTAACCTAACATTAACATTTTATCCTTTAACCAAGTATAGTAATTTTTCTGTTCTTCATTATTTATAATTTACTTTATTGGTTTTTTTATTTTATTGTACAGGTTATTTTTATTATTATTATTATTTTTTTAAAAATTTTCCTTCTGTTTAGAATTAAAATATGTATAAAAAGGAAATTCAAAGCATCTTACTGTATCATGAACTAAGTATTTGGAAACTTAACATGTAACCTGTAGTAATTATAGCCTTGAGGCAAATTATAAATAATAATTAATACAAACAACTATAAAAAAAACAGAAGAGAAATCAAAACAAGTGGTAAATCAATGGGAAAGTTAAAAAGTTATTAATAGAAGATATGATCTAGGTTACCACAAACTAAAGATGATGGGATTTGAAGATTTGATGTAGTTTTTTCTTATTCTGAGTTCTCTATATAATTAAAGTATTCTATAGTAGACTGTTTGACATTGCAACTTAAATAAAGAATTACAATTTAATAATGATTAGTATTGAATATTTTTAGTTCAATATTGAATATTTTATATAATGAATCTGGGATATCACCATCATTTTATGAAAGGATGAAAAATTGCCATATTTGGCTGAATAGGGTTCATGGTTTTTTTAAAAATTTTCTTGTATAGAATGAGGGTCCTACTTTTATTTAGGATTGACTTATATATGGATTTAATATAGGAAATTTTGATTTTAAAAAAACTTGAGGTTTTTAAGTAACTAAAAATATACGTGTATCAACAGGCCAATATACGTACTTAAAATTTAAATAATTAGTAGTTAAGGGAAACAGATGTAGATATAACAATATTCGCTTCAAAAAGATTAAGATGAACCCTTCAGTTAAAGGTTGTTACATTACATGGATACATATATAAGTTGACCTATAATTTCTTCCATTTTGGTCCAACTCTTTAAATCAATTAATAAAAGACAGGAAATTATACAAAAACAACCCCTAGATATAAACATAAAAGAACCAAGCTTATAGTACTGTAAAATTTCATCATTGATATGTATTTTAATACTGTTTTGGTTGTTTTTTTTTTCCTTCAGTTTGTTTTAACAAAAATGTAAAACATAGTTGTTTTGTAATAACTAGTAGGAAAATTGTATAAGGGTGTGTCTCAAAGTGATAAAGTAATCGTACATTTTATATTTATGAAATAAAAAAAATCACAGAACTTTGTGCAATTATGATATTGAAAACAAAATGAGCTAATAATAGAGGGTATGGTATTGGTAAAAAAAGGAGTAGCTTAATATTTTAGTTATACTGTGGAGAAATAAAAAATGGTGTATAAATTACAGATAAGGTAATCACAAGAAACAGAATGAATAAGACATTTTTCCAAATGAAACAAACATCATATCCAAACTGTAGGGAAGTACTGAAGATATTCAGAAGTGTGTACCATCTTCAGCAATAACTACAGGATTCCATCCTGTTCTAACACTCTATTTTCCCTGATGGGGCCAAGAAACCACTCAAGCTGATTAAGGAATAAATTTAGTGATTAAGTGATGTCTAAGTAGTGGTATAAGAGTATTAGGTGTCCCTCTTTACCAAAAGTTCGTCCTGGTATCTAATTGTAATTGCAAAGTCCTGACAAGTATCCAAAACCGACAGTGTTCCTGAGGATTCTCAGGAGTTCTTCATGTCAGAGTGAGGCCTTCCATCACATGAGGTTGGCTATCTTACAGGTCATCACATTAATGACATATAGCTAAGCATGGGGGAGTTTTTCCACAAATTTATCATAGGTTATTGTGAAATATACATCAGGAACCCCAAGGAGGTTTTGAATTTGTGGAGTAGGATGGACCTGCCAGTGTTCAGCATGTTTACATCTTTTGTTTCCCACGGTCCGGTTACGGTTCAAAGAGAACTAGCTTAATACTGGATCTCCCAATTCCTGACCGGTGGCTTTCGAGATAAACTCAATCGCCATGGGATGGATATCAGAAAGGACCCCTATGTTCCTATTGTGGCGTGCCGAAAACTGCTGAGCACATAATTGTTGTCTGCACCGCCTTTGAGACGCCAAAGGTAAACTGCTGAGGGAAACTGTACTCTCACAGATAATGATATACCTCAGCTGGTTACTGAACATAACTACTCGTATCACAAAAGTTTTGTGAACGGGTGGAAAAGTTCAGTGGGCGCTGCCCACTTCAACCTGGAGCGAAGAGGACTTGTTCCTGGAAAACCACGAGGCAGAGGAGAAGCAGAAGGACAGAAAGAGAATGAGAAAAACAAAAGTATTAAATTTTGTAGCCATTTAATCAAACTGCAGCTGCATGCTTGTACTATCCACAAGGCAGGGGTAAGACGGAATAAATAAATAAGTTCCCTTTTATGCTCTATGGTCTATATGTACCGTCTAGGAACGGTATGTATAGGTATGTCTCCGTAAACACATTGTGGGTTATTAGTCAAGTTGACGTCTGTGAATACTGAAATTTGTTGCCTTCACGTTATGACTCCTTGCAAGTACATTACAACTCATGCATCTGTGCGGTGAAAAGCCCCTTGTATATAAATATGAAAGAAGTAACCTCATGTATTATCAGTATTTTATTGAGTTTCGTTTGGGTAGGGAAGGCAATGGCTCAAAAATCGCTGAAGAGCTAGGAACGAATAGACTATACATTTCATCTTCAACTTCACCATTGTTGAGTGTCAATGAGATTTGATAAAGTGGGGTTTGAAGAAGATATTTTTACAGTATATGAGGTTCAATATTGTTTAATCTATCTCTCCTGTCAGATCATCAAATACCAGTTCGCAGTTAGGTACTATTTTGATAATTTTTGTGTTGGTGCCGAGGTACCGTATTACTCTGGACCGTAAATTCGTTGAAGTATTCTTTGTCAGCGAAAAATGGGAGCACTATTAGATTACCCTAATAAGCTCAAGGAAAGTAATCATAAATTACAATTCTTAAATAAATTAAGAAATACTAGTTTCATTTAGGGGAAAAAAGTGTGACTGACAACCATTTACTAATTACATGCCGACTGTCAAAATATCTTTTAGTTATAAAAATATTTCTTTCAAAGACATATTTGATTGACAACAAATGATCATGGTTATCGTCTAACTTTGTTATAAAAAGAACTAAACATATGTTATATTTTTTATCTTGTCGTAGTCGACCATCTACACATGTAACTGATAATAATTACATAAACTTTCAACGCTTTATACATCGCCAACAGGTTTCTCAATATAAGAATACTTTTTAATCCAGACAGCTTCACTACGAGGTTTTGTTTAAAAACTAATAAACTAAACAGCACTTGAATGCTAATGTGAGGCAGAAATGGTAATTATATTGAGTGACAATAGTTTTAAGTATTGACCGGCTACATAGAGGTAGTTAAAAACGAAACAGTGTTCATTTGATATACAACAGTGAAAACCGTTAAAACTTAGATTAATTTTAGATAGGGGGTTTATTAAACTTGATACATTGCGATGTTAATAGAATGTTTTTTGCTGGTATTTAGTGTGTTATTAGTTTTTAGTGCTTTTATTTAATTATCAAACTATACGTGTCATATAGTTGGCAAATCTTAACGATGGATATTTAAGAAGAATTAATCCTCTGAACATAAACTTAATTAAAGTGAAACTTCTTAAGGTGTATAAAGCAAATTGACCTGTATCAGACGTAAAGTGAAACATTCACTATTCGTAACTAACAAAATAGTATAAAATAAAAGTAATATTTCATTTAATGAGTGATTCCCCCAAGAAGATTCCATTTTCTAATCCTGAAATAATTAAGTTTGTTGTCAGTAAATGCTATAACCTTAGATGCTCCTCTTCTAATGCGCGAGAGTTTCATGACTTTTTTTAAGTTTATCAACAAACAAAACAAATGCTTGTGTGAAACACATTTTACAATAATTTATTTTTCCATTTGTGTAGCTGTGCTCAAAAGGCAAATCAATTAAATAGTAAACATGACCATTTTTTTATTATTTTTTTTAGTATTCTTGTCGTCTAATGGCCCAGTGTGGGTAAATACTCACTTAAAGGTCTTTTTTATTACAAAATAAATTTTTATTTAAATTATTTTCATAATACTTACATCATTAACTAGCATTATAAAGGTCCTTAAAGTCTTATAAAAATTTATAAGATTACATTCGCTAATTTTATTTCCATGTATACTCAATTATTGATTGCAATTTTTACGGGTATGCCTAAACATGATATATTTCAGTATGTTATAGATATTTTCTCTCTCTCTCTCTCTCTCTCTCTCTCTCTCTCTATATATAT
>NW_027116166.1:10227-15578 GCF_000696795.3 Halyomorpha halys
ATAATTAAGAGATAAATTAAAAATCTTGCTGATCCTGTTTTCACACAGGGACATAGCTTCGGCCGTATGTCGGATCCCTTGCAAATGAGCTTGGACGAATACATTGCTAAGAATCGCTTATACATAAACGAACTGCCATCCCGTAGGAACACGAGAAACCGTGCAATGGAGCGCTTCCAGAGTATGAAAGGAACTGAGCGGTCTCGGCGGAGAGATCGTAGCCTGGAGCCGTTTAAGAAGAGAAGCAGGACGTTAGATCGCTACCAACTAAGAGAGCGAAGTACTGAACCCTTAGATTTAACGGAACAGACTCTTGAACCTTACTTGAGAAATCGAGTTTCGCGTAGGAACAGTATGTTAGCTCGAGCTGGTAGTATGAGCAACATGGATATGAGGGGGAAGAGAATTGTCCAAGAACTACCTCGGCAGAAGTCGGTGACCAGATACCAAGGGGTAAGTGAGATTATAATTCAACATATAGGGGAAAAAAATAGTCTTTTCGACAATTATTTTGGATCATTAATTTTGACACAGTAAACCCAAACACGATTTAAATTCTAATTCATGTATGTAGTATGCATCGAATAATGTTAATTTTTTTAATAGTTTATGATCTTAAGAAATGTTACATTAATTGTCTAATACCTTACTTTAATCAATTTTACTGTACATCTTAATTTGATTTTCATTACTTTACTTCGTTCATTTTTATATAAATTTCACATAATTATATTTAGCCACACCTTAGTTTACTGTTATCTTATGTTATTTATATATTCCCTTACTTTGTTACATTAGTTTAGTTATTTGTAACTTTATTAGTCCTGGTGAGCTTTGCAAAGTGGGGCGAAACGTTGACTCATAGTTTTATTACTATTTGAGTTGTTTTGACCGCACCTGCACCATCTTCCTTCAATATACTGCACACGTTCAATCTACGATCGTATAAAATATTACTCGTTGTTTTAGGTAAACGGAGTTAACGAAAGGCTGAAAAAGCTTAAGAGCAGGCTTACAATCGAAGATAACATTGAATGCGCTTCCAAGTTATTCATATCTAATCTCTCAGAAGACGTTTCTAGAAGAGATATAACTGTAAGAAGTAAAGTAGTTTTAGTAATATTAACCCTGAGCACTCCAGGTCTCTTATGGTATCTTCCTTCCCTCTATCTAATAACGGTTTTTAGACAACTTGTTTCATGTTTTAGATTTAACTTGTTCTATTGTTGACACGATTCCTGAACAAAATTAACAATTTCTTCTTGTTTACACATTTTCCACTGGAATTGTTTGTTTACATAAGATTATACACCAAAACGCCGTTGTGAGAAGAAAAGTAGAATATTCCATAAAACCCGAAAAATTGGGGAAATAGAATTTACTTCGAACTGTGATAAAACGTAATTCAGAGAGGTTATTATACTCAAAATTACTTATAAACTCTATTCGGAGAGGTCAGCTTTCCAAAAATGTTTAAGAAGAGGAGAAATTTCAGGAAATACCTACCAAGCCAAGAATAAAGTTGTGAATCTGGTCTAAATTATTGAAATATTTCGATGTTTGCCCTCTTTCATTCACTTCTTTTTTTCTCTTAGTTTTAGAAAGAAACTCAGGTATGAGCATAACATTTCAGTTGCGATCCCTTTTTGTTCTACTGCATTTATTTTAATATGCATTAACGGAATGCAAACACGAAATCGTCATCTACTGTTTTTATTAATCAATCTCACAAAGAATCGATGCCTCACTTGTTTATAAATAATGAGCGACAACACTACACAAAGTTATTTAAATGGTATATTCGTTATTTTTTTATTTCTTATAATATTACGTGTGGTTTCCAAATAAGACGATTTTTTTATTTGGAGAACTAATTAATCAGATAATTGAAAAAAATGGTTCTACATAAATTCCGATATAGCAATAAAAAGATTTTTGAAGTAAAAAAAATATTATGTGGCTACGACATCAAAATCAAAGTTCTACTATCCAGCATACTTTAACTAGTGAACATGTATTGTCTGTCTAGGCCTTCTGGGGCCTGTTTCATAATGAATGCTAATAGTATTTGTTCATAGTACAAGTGTAGAAACTAGTCTGGTAATAATACTAATACTTATTTTTTTCATTATAGGAATGAACATTAATGATATTACAGGAATTAAAAAATACTAAGTACATGTTACTATTGCACAAGTCAGTGTAATTGAATTAAGATAAATCTACAAGACTAATAGCAGTAGTTTGTACTTCATTAAGAAACAGGACCCAGGTGTAGGGTACCTCAACTATTAAATTGGTGCCATGACTAATTATAAACAACTCCTCGACACTTAAAAATATGTTATGGTAATTTCTAACTATACATGGGCTCTCACCCCACCATAGATGCCATTATTGTGACGTTTATAAAAATGTATTACATAATATATAAACTGCTAATGTATTAATGCTAACTTCACTATTGACCGCAACCCTGACCATCTCCCTATATATTAATGCTAACATGTTTCTATTGTTGTTGGATGTTGTGCGGTCTAGGATCTTTTCTCCGAGTTTGGGGAGGTGGTATCTTCGACAGTCCACTACAGTCAAGTAGGAAAGCCATTAGGTTCTGCAGATATCTTTTTTAGAAACAAAGAAGAAGCGGTAAAGGCGATGTCTGAATACAATGGCGTGCCGCTGGATGGTGAGCGATATTTAATAATTATTTTACTGCTAATTGACTGTGTGAATGGAGAATGTAAGCTTGTAGTATAGTGAGCTTTGAGATATGAGCCAGCTATTTTATTTTAATTATAACACTTTGGAATTCTTAGGCGTCGTTGTGCTTCAATTATTGGGGAGAAATGGAATGTTCCTTTTGACTCCATTACTAGGGGGCGAATGGATGGTACCGTTGCCAACGCCCATGGTAGGAAATGAAAAATGTTAAGTCTTGGTTTGGGCTCCATCTAACTACAGAATTTCGGGAAATAAAAGAGAAACCACAAGAATAACTGCAATAAAAGGTGCTTTGGATACCATTTCGACCGCAGGTTAAAATAATATTCAATTAAAAAACAAAACAAAAAACTATACTGCTTCAGTCCATATAGAGTTAGGGGTTTTCTATACGGTACCGAAGTACCGTTTTTTGAGAAACGGTTGTGCAGAGAGGTGTTTTGCTTTAGGTCAGGCTCAAGCGCCAAGTTTTCCCTTAATTAAAGAGTACTCACTTTTTGGAGGCTGTACTCTAGGAGAGTTTCTCGATTCCAATTTGCATCCACAGCTAATGTCACACAATAAATAATTGAGGTACAGCCGGACTCGAACATAGGTCCATGAGATATAAGAAACTCACTACCTAGCTCTATAGACTAGTTGATAAAAAAAATGTTTCTGTGCTGTAGTATGTACTTTTAATAGCTGAAGATATGGTCCACATTGGGCAGGAGTAGCGTCCTCTTTACATTGGGGCGATTCATATGGCCCCTCAACTCCTTTGGTCGATAGTATTGCTAGTAAACCAAGCAGTGACCAATAAAACTATTGTTTCAACCAATAAAAAAGCCTCTTACAAGTCTCTTTAACTGTCAGTGTGCACAATCACGGTTTGTGTTTTTAGAAGTTGCAGCACTTTTCAAAACAGCTTCATGAAAGCTTAACAAATTTATCACTGGTGTTATTAGAAACTGATTTACTTAAATAATTTTTAAGAACTAATTTATGATTTTGCTGATTAAATATCATGTAAAATGCCTCTCGAAAATGTTTAATTTGCAAGCCTTGTAAAGTTTTTAATTTTAGTTTAATTAAATTAAGTTTGTTATTTTTCAAATATTAAACAAATAGATGATTTTAGCTAGCGTGTAGTTTATAACCCAAAGCTCTTCAGAGAATAATTTGAAAGGCCCCATCTCTAGTGTAAAGAAAAACCCCACTTGGTTCAATACGGCCCAGGAAACAGGAGAGTGATTCTAAACTAATAAAAACAAAATATTTTAAGATGCAAAACTACAAAAAATTGTGGAGATTGTTACACCCTACGTGCAACGGAAGTAGCACATAAGATGTGTCTAGTGGTAAAATAAATTGGTTTTTATTTTTGGCAGGTAAGCCAATTGAAATTCATATGATGAGCACAGCTGAAGAACTCGGTATTCGGGTCAATAGGCGACAGGACAACAGACGACCATCTTGGGGAAGAAGGAGAGAGGACAGAGCTCGTGCAGGTTTATAGGTAAGAGCTCAATAGGCAAAGCAGTATTCAGTCGTGGAAGTACTATTACAACAATGAGAAATCATGACTAAGGTTGTTCACACGTTGTAGTCAACATAACCTCACTAACAGTTCCAATTGGTAAATGATATATATGATCAAATAATAAGATACTGTGTGAAGGGTTCAGTTAATACAGCGAGTAAATCATATTCTTGACTTTTAAGGAGAGCAATTTCTAGGAATACTGTTCTAAAAAAATTATATATTTGTAGTACTGGAAGATTATTGATTGACCGTGTGTATAGATGAATGGAATATGGTCCGGGTGCGGTAAAAAAAAACTCAAATAGTAAATAATTATACTATTTTTATTGAGCCAACGTTTCCCCCCACGTTGCAGAGCTTCGTCAGGGCTGTTTTGACGGCAGTCGAAGACAGAGTGATATTGCCGTTACTAGAGTTTGTATCTCGAGGGCCCCGTGTGTTTTGTGACATACTGGAAGATTATTGATTGACCGTGTGTATAGATGAATGGAATATGGTCCGGGTGCGGTCAAAAATCAAAGTCTTTGACTGCCGTCAAAACAGCCCTGACGAAGCCCTGCAACGTGGGGCGAAACGTTGGCTCAATAAAATAGTATAATTATTTACTATTTGAGTTTTTTTGACCGCACCCGGACCATATTCCATTCATATATTTGTAGTAATTTCAGCATTGTTAATAAATAAACCAAATGCACATTTTGAGGATAATATAATATTGTTTGCACTTCAAAAGTATGATTTTGCAATTGGACGTTCATCAAATACATTTTTTTTGGGACTTTCGGTTGAGAGAGTAACTACTTTTCCTCATTTCCATTCTAAGGAAAGCTTTTAGAACTGAAGCTATCAAAAATGTCTAGGATATTCACTAGGAATAATAACTTTTTTCTTACTGATTGGCATAATATCTAATAGGATTTATTAGGCTTTGATGAAAAATAAAACGATTTTTAGTCATTTAGGTGTTGTTTGATAGTTGCTTTTGTATTTGCTATTCCAAACTACACTTTTTTTTTTTTTTTTTTTTATTACTTTATTAAGTTTATTCACAACTGTAAAAGTATTTTTACAACCAGCGAATGAGATGTAGAGAGAGAGAGAG
>NW_027116166.1:17488-40536 GCF_000696795.3 Halyomorpha halys
ACTTCGGTTGGAGTCTTTAACGAAAAAGGAATGGTTAACCGTTCATTTAAAAGATTTTGAAAGTGTTTCCAATCAACCAATCCTTTTGTTATTGTGCACTGTCCATCCGATTTTTGCAAGGTTTGGTTTAGTGTTAGAAAAACCCCACAGTGATCAGATGAAATTTCGAAATTTGTTTCAATTCCGTATGAACAGGGGTTGAAACCTTTGCCTATGAAGAAATCTAAAAGATCCGGTAACTTGCTCTGTGACAACTACACTTTAAAACCCAGGAAAGCGGTATTCACCGAACCCCAAAAAAACAAACAAATATTTTGTCCTGCTTAAAAATACTTCAAGTATTTTCACTTGTTCACTATTATCACATCTATTATGATAATAAATCCCTACATAGAACATAATACTCATCGTCGTGTACAAATATTATTTTGAATATCTTATATAAGCAAAAATCATGTGTTTAATCAGGATCTAAGGGAACTAATAGAAGTTTTAGTACTATTTGTGTATATAGGCGAACTGACTTATTTGGGGAAATCACTCACATGACATCAAGAAAAAAAAATAACAAGGAACTAACTATACCATACTGGCAAGAAGAGACTTGTTACACCAACGCTATTTCACTTCATTTTGGGTGGGAGAGGTTAATACCATTCTTCTCTTTTTTTTTTATCAAGGTTAGGGAATGAAAGGAGGTTGATAATGCCATGTTTATTAATTTCACCAACATCAGTGTCCTGAATTACCAATTGAGAATTCCACTTGTCGAAGTTAGGGGTCATAATAGCGAATATTGAAAGAAAGGAAATATTTGTCTTCCCATTGTTACCCTAGTCACTGCCTAGCTCAGTGAGAATTTCCATTGAGGCTAGGGAGTGAATGCCTAGGGAGAGACAAGTCAACCATTTTTCATCTTTAAACTTAACAACAACTTCACAAAAAAGCAAAGATAAATATATACGTAAAGAGGTTCTGAAATGCTGCAAAACTATGTAGAATACGAAATTTGTCTTATCGGTATTGATTAAGTTAGGTAGTAAGGGGTGAGTAGCAATAAATATATTCACATTTTTTTCATTCTCTTTTGAATCCTAGAACTAAAAAATAGGAACGAAGGAGATGACTTGTTTCCGCACCTTCTAGTGTATCCTGATCATTTTTCAGGTCGAAAGTGTCCTTTGTGAGGATATGCTGGTGGGTATTTCATAAACGGGCTAGGGATTGACAGAAAAGCGTGTGATAGAGGTAAAAATGATTTGATTGTTGAATGGTGTTTTCCATTTATAATTTTAATTATCTTTTGTACCAATACTTGAAAGAATTATGAAAATATGGCAGTCGTTTGTTTTTAGTTTTAATTTGTATCTGCAAAAGCAACTTGTATAATCGACTTGTTAAGTTTTAGCCTCAGCTTTGTGACCGGGCTATGGGATGACAAAAAGATCATTACATATTTTATAAATAGATAACTATTAATAATTAGTATCTCAAAGTGAAATGGAAATGTTAGTATCAATGAGGATAATGATGAATAAAATCATTCACATTTTTAAATAGCTGAAACATCATAATATGGGCCATGTATGTTTGAATTTCAATCAACCCACAAAAATTTGTAATATCTCAGTATTAGAATAACTTAGAAGTGTTTAATTGTTTATTAGCACTTAACTTTAAATCGTTTTTTTCAGATTTTATCGCCTGTCTCATTAGTTATTACATCTATTATTCTTAGTTTCCACAGTTATATGTTAATGTTGGATAAATATGAATATATACTCTTTTACATAAAGTTTAAAATACTTTAATGGCTGTCTTTCCGTTTTTATATATATTTTTTTAGGTATATATCATTAAATATGGAATATCTTATTAGCGATCACACTTACGTTATATCGTCTAGAAACTATGCATATTTTAAAATGAAAATAATGTTCTGATGAGTAGGAGTAATTGATCAAAAACGATTTTTCTGTTTAACATATACGCCTGAATTTTCAGACAAACTTTTCGAATTCCGGAGCTACCCCTTTTTTGTAATATACCCACCATTGTTTAAGTAACAATATTTATTAACATAAATTTTTTTCAGGCCAAGGAACTGATTGAGGATGGTACCAATCTAACCTGTTCATTCTTCGTTTACATACTGATCGTAAGTAATTTGTTTACCTAAAGAAACTTGCAATGCACGAATAATTAACGACCATGGGAGGAAACGGGTGTTAAAAACATTTAAATATGATAAAAACAAAATTGAATATTTGAAAACTCAAAAAATTAAAATTTTGTTTTTACATTAGCTAGTAATGGTGACCCATCACAAGCCTCACAACACTTACAAATTCACCAAGCTCACATCCATGAATGGTGTATCGGCCCACTCCCCCGAGTCAGGTAGAAGGATTGAAAGACCGGGATATACGCCCTCGCCGAGTCGGACCTTCCCTGTTTGATAGAAGAAGAGAATTATCCCTTCTTCAAGGAGTTCATTTACGGGTGGAAGGAGGTGGTGGGCCCCACTCATTGCACGATGGGAAGAACTTGACCGCCCAACATCGGCGAGCCACCAGAAGATGAGGAAGCTGACCCAGATTGAGACCAGGAGGGCTGGACCAGCCTGGTAACTGCAGGAGGCACCCAGACGGATGCAGTGGACAAGGTGCAGCTCCATCAGACGTAGCGCTGGGCTGCACCACAATAATAATAAAAAAAATTAATTGAATAATTAACAAAAGAATAAAAAAGGAAAAAAAAATTGGTGATCCTAGGGAGTAGTGGCATGCGCAAACCCCAGCGCACTACCCCACTGCTCCCACACCCCGTATGCCAGAGATGACAAGGGAGAGGGATAAAAAAAAAAAAAGGAAGAGGGATTGCCTCCTCATAGCTTCCTGACAAGTTTCCCCATCCGGGGTGGCTACCTAGGGAAGGTGACCTTAGAGTGTGTACTGTCATTGACCTTGGTCTGTAGTGTGGGGATGAGTGTAGTTTTCTGTTATTAGTGCACTGTATGTGTGTCCCCAACCTGGAGGACCTGTGGCTATCTAGGATTCTATGACCGGGCGATGGTGCCGCCACCTCCCTACGCCATCAATACCAATTCACCTAGCTCACATCCATGAATGGTGTATCAAATGGAAAACAGCGATTAACATTGAGAAATCAGTGCAAATAACTTTTACGCTCCGTCGTGTTCTATATCCTTCTTTTTTTCTTAACGTAGTTTGACGCGGACAGACACAGTAAAATCAACTTGGATTGACACTGGACAAATGACTTACATGAACCTCCCACTTTAAAATAACAAAATCAAAGCTAAACTTCCAAATCAAATTATTATTTCATATTTTAAATAAATGACCATAATTACCACTTTCGGAAACACCTAAGATTTATACTTACCTTGTTAGTCCAATTTGGACTTATAGTGCACAAATTTACGGATATAAAAAAAAAACTAACGCACTGAAACTTTAAAAATTACTATGACTGATCTGTAATGGTCCCCCGTACATCAGTAATGTTCTCCCGTACATTAGTAACAAGAACTTACACCAAGTATTACAAACCCCTGCGTACAATCAACTATTAAATCACTATATAAATGGTCATCATTTTGATTGCTCCAATTGTTGCAACCAAAAGCTACTCAGATTGCAATCAATCAGGTGGTGAGCACACTACCAGCAAGGAAAACATTAGCGCGGTAGAATTGGTAGATACTCGTACATAAATGGTGGGGGTACCTTGAAAGATCTACCTCTCTCCAGGCCCACACTAGTTCATTCTGTACTCGGTAATTGTGACCCTCTCATCCCTTGAGTGATGATAGCATTCATGAGGTCTATTCCAACAACCGTGTCTGACTGCCCGGAACTGTTTGGAGGATGCTCAATACAGGTCTTGTGAGGCAAAATTCCTTACTACGCTTGCTTCGTACAGTTCCAGGCAGTTAGAAGCAGTTATTGGAACAGACCTATAACTTATATTGTTAAGGGTTACTTTTGATAGTGGGAATGTGTACATATAATTAATATTGAATCCTAAGGTTATTCCTAATTGTAGTACTAACTTAATGATTAGCAATTAATAACATTTTAATCGAATATATCCGTTTATGTTACAGATGAGATTATCTAAGATCTACTATAATTAAGTATAGTCATGGATACCAAAGGATGGAGGCATACTGCCTAAGTTTTTATCTATAATATGCTTATTAAAGAAGTATCTCATAGCGAAATAGTTCGGTATGGTTTAAACAATGAAAATAAATATGATTTATAAAATTATTTGTTGTATTATTAATCAATACAGATTTTAAAATTTTCGCTTGCCCATAGATCACGTCGCTCACCATTCTGGTCACCTTGATCCCTAAGAATTTCCATTTAGATTAGAGAGTGGTTGCCTATGGAGTCACAAAGCAACCATTTTTCATGTTTGCAATCAAGAGATGATTCACCAAAAAAAATTATATAAATAAATAAAAATATTTAAGCTTATACAAAAGGTGATTCTGAAACACTACGAAACTATATAATTAACCAAATATAAGTCTTATCAGTATTGACTTTTTTGAACACTTGGGAGCGACTACTAATATAATTATATTCCTCATCTCACTCTACCCTAATCATATTTCTTATTACAACATTAACCATTTTCTTAGTGCTGAATATTTGTTCATGATATGGTTCTTCTGAGGGTCCTTTTAAATTCTCGTTGCCCGTAATCACATAAAAGGTATTCAAACTAGTATTTTATTAAAAATAAAGAAAGAAAAGAAAGTTTTTAGTGAACTGTCCTTAATAATGGAAACAAATAAATATAACAATAAGTTATAGTAAAAATTCCCTCGCCAAACTCAGCAAAAGAAGAGTAGCCAAAAGTTGTCAGCCACCAAAATAAGTGATATTCAAAACCTTTCTCGCCAGGATAGGAGCCTCGGGGCTTCGCGTCTCGTTTTAGCTTAGTAATCAGCAGAGTAATGACAAATATTACTCATTCTAGCCAGAGGAATGCATTCCTCAGACAATTGCGTCTCGGCTATGAGGAAATGGAAGTTAAAATTGGGCGCGGTGTAGGTGGCCAATTACCAATGTAACCATTGCAAATATTTTCAAAATCAAAAGGCCATAACCTCTATTTAAGTAGCTACAGACAGCCACACCACCCAATTTGAAAACGTTGTTGTTTTTAGAGAAATATTTGTATACAGTGTGTACGCCATTTTCCATTTCAGCACTTTTTAAATATTGCTCGATTAAACTACCTAAAGTCTCCTCTTCCCATTTTAAGCAAGTATTTCGAAAGTGATGTAGGACCGCCGCTCTCCAAGGGTCTTAGTGGGGCGGGTCTGGCGAGGAAGGATGGGTTACTTGTTGCATTTTAGCTTATATTATTAATAAATTTATTGAAAATATAAGCTGATATGTATATATATTATTTTGATACTTATGAAGATTTCCAATCCATTTACTATACATGATCACTCACTTATTCTGGAATAGATTTTGGTAGTAAATCAGATTTTAAGACGAATTCATTTCAGTCACTTTTTTTGTCCAGAAGGCTTAAATTTCCAATTACTGGAAAACAGTTTTTTTTTTTTTTAATTTGTGCGTAAATGGTATGGAAAGTAAAAAAAAAAAAAAAACATATAAAACAACATTATTTTAGGATTCAATGTCCAAAAAGAAACCGTCTTTAAAATTTGAGTTCTTTAGTGGTCATAAGTGGTCCTTAAAAATAAGTACCCTTATCCTTTAGAAATTCCATAATTAGTTGTGCTGGAGAAGTCACCACACCCTCAAAAGATACATACCACTGTTTCAATAAATAGTGAAAGTTAAATAACAATTCAATACATTATAGAGTTCAGGAGATGAATTTGCATATTGAGACACCCAGTATATTCAAATGGGGTTAAGCAATATAATTTCAGTTCATTTATACTAGGAAAATCCACTTACATGAACAAATAGTATTACAAATAATAAATTAATATAAGTAAAAATACAATGCAAATTTGATGACAGTTACAATTTCAAGTGTATAGATCATGTCATATATCATATTATATTATTTTATATTTTTATAAAATATAATTTATATATAAAATAAATAATATAATGGAAAACTTAATGTGGAGATGTTATCTAAAATAAAAATATGCAATAACAGCAATAAAACAGCTTTAGTTCTTTGTAGATATATTATTAATACAGTATAAGTAAAAAGTAATGTTAATTCAAAGTTTACAGATTTATTTGAAATTTTGTTTGATCCGGTTTTTAACTCAGATAAACTTAGGAGAAACAACTCAATATCATTTAGTACTGAGTTTGAAATTATTTATCATTCTTGATAAACAAGAAAACTTAATACAATTTCGTTAAAGGGAAGTTATAGCATGAGTCAAATGTCTAGTTTGAAGAGGAGGAACTTGAATGTCAAAACATTGGACAAGAACAGGACAATCAACAATATGGAAGATTTTATAAACAAAAATAATATCTCAAAGCAATCTTGGAGTTGAAGGTTTATTAAGACTAGCAATTTCAATTAATGAGTCATTTGGAGTTTTACCAAAAGTAAGTGTATTGTAAAACCAAAGAAGATGTAAGAACATTTTTATATTTTCCAATGCATCAATACTAGTTTTCTGACATAGATTTAAAAAAACTTTAAAGTTCTAAAGTTGGATGCGCCATGATACGATAAAGTTATAGTAGAGGATATGTAGATTTGAAATTTATTGTGGTTCTATTAATAAAATTAAGAATCTTATTGACTTTTTTAACTATGACTGATATGATTCTAAAATGTTAAATTATAATCAAAAAGTATGCCTAGATCTTTAATTGATTGCTATCTACTCAAGGGTAAAATGAATAATAATGAATCAAACTAGGAAAATTGTCTGACTTTTTTTTAACAATTTAGCATTTCTCCAAAAAGGATATATAATAAAATCATAGTAGTGTTGTGATTCTTTAAAGATATTGTGAGCAATTTTCATTTCCTTGATTAGATCTTTAGAGAACCAATGAGGGAAAGTAGAAGTGAATATGTTCTTTTGAGGGTTGTGTTTCAAAATAAAAGTGAATAATATAATAATGAAAAATTACTTTTAGAAGAGAAAGAAACTAGAAAGTTGTAGTGAATTGAATTTGAAAAATATACTTCAACATTTATGTTGAACTCACAAATCTCAGTTAGTATCTGCTGGAAGTATTGGATAGTAAGTTCCTGATCTTGAGGGTGATATTTCAAGTTTATAATACTATCATCAACTACTTGAATGAATGTTGGCCTGCCACAACTCTCTTTTGGTGCTGTAGTTGTGGCTATAGAGAAAGAGTGGGGATAGGATTATAAAAAGAATGCAGCCAGGAGCCTCGCCCTCTTGTGCTGCGGAAAGCTTTGGAAGATTTTTTAGTGGTGCAAGATGAAGTTTTTTGAAATTATTTCATTGACAGTCATTGTTATCGCTGTTAGTCTCAGCCTGAGTGGAGTAAGTTATGTTTCATTTTTGTTAATTTAATGTTGTCTAAATAAGAATTGTTAATAATCAAACATATATACACTTAAAGGAATTTCTCTTTTTACGTAAACAGTTCAATGATAATGAAATAAATTGTCAGCACGCACTTTGTACTGGGTTTTAATGAATTATGAATTGCTTGATTATTAATATAGTTTAAAATATTGCCTTCAGTATCATTGTTTAATGTTATGGTTTGGAAAAAATAATGCAGTCAATATAAATATCTGAATTAAAACAAGACAGCTAAAAGAGGTTTGTTATTTACAAATAATGGAATGAATTAATTATTTATTTACTTTTCCATGACTGTTCATTGTGTAAATCTATTTATTAAAAATTGCTTTCAAACAATAATTTTATTTTCATTTCACCAGGCTAGTATTATAAATATTATTATAAATATATTTATAAGTAGTATGTAAACTATTATTATTATATTTTAAATAGTGTAATATTTATGGATGTTGGCTTTAAACTTTGAGGATCCTTTTAAGAAATAAATGAAAATGTGAACTTCATAATGCATTCATATTTCAGATCAATCTTTATACATTAAGATTGATGATAATAACAACAGAGAAGTACAATTTTCATAAGACGAAGAGTAAACATTAGATGTAAATACTCTCTGTTCCTATAGCCAACTATAATCACACAATATTGTGCAATCGTGGATTTTGAGAGCTGGTTGAAATAATCTTTAATGGGATTTAAACTTTTACATGAAAAATAATTATTTACAATTCAAAACAAGGAATATTTGTTACATATAATTTCATTTAACCATCTAATGGTAAGTTGCGAGTTTATGGACCTTGGATCCATCCTTAATTTATTTCAATTTGACCTCACTTCGCTCAGGTAATTGAAATAGGGCTATTTTATGAATGTCACAGGGAATAAATGCCCTGTGAAATAGGGGTCTCCATAATCCTTTTTGTCTAAAGGGCTGGGTCAGACACCACCCATCTTTCTAAATGCTACAAATTTAATTTGAATTCATACTGATTATTTTTACAACTACACTCCTAAATGGAAATAGTTTTGTTTTAAACTCATATTATTTCATAAGTGTAAATAGCGTTGTGTTATATAAGTAAAATATGGGCACGGACATGTTCTTAAATGATGCTCATGATGAAATGAAAAAGTTAGGGTTTTCTCTTGAAAAACCCCTCATGCAAAAAAGGTCGAGAAACAAACCCTTTTCAAGGGGGCATCCGGAGATAGTGAGATGTACTTTAAGGATGAAACCTCTAATTTGAAAAAGCGACCAGATAATATCTACAAAAAAAAAGGTGTAATTTAAAAAGAAAAAAAAGAAATTTCAGGAATTGAAATGTATGATTTCAATCAGTTTTTAGCTCCCCAAATAAGCAGAAAATAACATTGGGTCAGATTCGATCTGACTTTACTAAGTAGATCCCAAGATATCACCTTGCCAATAGAGGGTTAACACTTTGCCTTTTTATAGTAAGTGAAACCTATGAAAAATGTTTTCTTCGTAATTGTTTAATATGTAATCTTTTGTATGCTATATAGTGCCATGAAGATATTGTTGTATCAATTAAAAAAGTGGCCATCTCTCGGTGCACTGAGAAACACCCAATCAGGAAAGGTATGGATTCCTTTAGGATTTTTTACTATGACTTTTAATGGTATAATGGTTTAGAAAGCTCACTGAATTTCCCTGCAAATGTTACAGAAACTGTTAGAAGTATTATGAACAATGAACATGTTCCTGATGATCATGAAGTTAAGGTAAGAATAGTGTCTTATTTTTTCCTTTCCCTCTGTTTTCATTGTTATAATTTAGATGATGAATTTTTTCTTTGTTGTACTTTTTTTTTGTTATTTTTTTTCTTGTTAATAAACATTCTAAAATACCCATTGCTCTTCCATTTTTGGAAGAAAACACTTTCTTAAAGTTTTAAGAAAGTTGATCTTTTCATGTGAATTTTTTTATTATAATAAAGTACACTCACTATGAACAGCGTAGAATCTTCACTTTTTGAACAAATCTAAATAACAAAGCTTATAGCTGAAGGTTATTGCAGGTTTCTTTGGGCCATTTTTTGGAAGATTTTTGATCCCAATAAAATTGTTATATTGTTATATTTTAAATATAATTTAATTTGTTTTTATTAACCCCATTTTGAATTTAATTTCATGATTTATATAGTAGTGCTGTTATAATTTTGTTATATGTCATATTCAACAATAACAAAAAAATTAATTTTATTTTTATGCTGAGTGATCCTTCCTTATTTTATTTATTATGGCCTGACTTGAAGGCTCTTGAATGATTTTTACCATTTGATCTTTTTCTGACGTTTGTGATATATTTTGTAATTAATTTGTTATAACTTTTCTTCTCTTTTCTTTAACTAATTTGTTATAATCTTTTATCTCAAATAAATTTCAAATTTATTTTCCCCTTTTTTTAAGTTTATATATATATTTTTTATATTATTTTTTTTTTAGTGCTGGCTCAGTTGCATAATGAAGGTATTAGGAATGGTATGTCCAATTTTACATTTATATTTCTTTTCTATATTTTCATAATTCTTGTTGTATTTCTAACAACTATTTTTAAAATTTATTAATTCAAATTTTCAATCCTGTATCCTATAGCTCAAAGATGGCAAAATCAATTGGGAGCATAGCAAGAACATCACGAAGTATGGTTTTAGTGAGGAGAACAAAGCCAAGGTTGATAAGATCACTGAGATATGTCAAGCTGAAGGTAAAAGTCAGAGCCATTACTCATTGAAATAATGATAATGAAAGCTATTACTCATTAAGAATCGGATAATAATAATTTATCTAGGCAACTGGAAATTGGATATTTTTTTTTAATGAAAAATCAAACAGAGATGATGGATAATTACAAGGTATGTCATGGATTATATGTGGTCAGGAAATTAATTAGTAATGTTATATAAACCAATGATTTGACCCAAACATGTGAGCTGTATTCATGAGTGAAATTAATCACAGATACAAGAGAAATAAGTATGGAAAAATTAAAATGTCTAATAACAAAACAGATAAATAATAAAGGTATAATAACAGAAATGAAATGAGTATTAAAGGTAGAAATGTGAGAAATAAATTTAATAATTAAGTAAATGAGAGAACTGAGGAAGCACATAAAATAAAAAACATCAGATGCTTTAGCAATAGTATAAAATAGGAATTTATTAAAAATATATTATGAAGGAATAATTCATGTTCAACCATTTGAAAGAAGGAACACATTAATTTTAATAAACATATGACAGCAATACTGATATGCGTTTTCAAACAAGTGTGGCACCACAGAGTTAAAGCATAAAACGTTCTAAAAATTTTGATGTGTATACTAAGCCTCGACCATCACATACACCACACTAGAACAAAGTCAGATTAGGTTGTAAAGAAGCTTTTTTACTGAAAAATATTTTTGTTAAATTTTTCAGTTCTTGCTTTGATAAATGGATCCCTTTATTTGCAAAACATAAATTTTGAAACAGTTAATAATTCCCTTTCTTAGCCTACCAAGTGGATGGGGAAAAAAATCTGCAATTCTTCTCACCAAATGTACCTCAAAGAAACAGTATTATCTTGAGTCTTCTCTTTTCTATTATGAAACCGCAATTCGATGCAGTTTAGTATTTTATTTTTTCACTTGTAGCAATCCTTATAGCTGACTGATTGCCGTTATAAATAGTAATAATTCATCACAAAGAATTAAATCTCAAAGTAAATTGTAGAGCCAGCCAGCCTCTGGAGAAGTGATAATGAGGACAATATATTCAACCTCAGCAGATGATAAAGCAGTAACTGTCTGTTATCTTGATGACCAGGGAATGGTATTTGATCTAAACTTAAAAAGATATTCTGAGGTAGGTTTTCGATCTGCTAATCAATCTGTCTAATCAGTATCAAGACAACCTTTAACATCAGAATTTTCTTTAGAGTAGCTCAAACAAATATCAAATATTCCTTTTATGTAGCAGATCACTCAATATTCTTTTTCTTAAAATTTATTGTTTCATTTTCTGAAGTTCCTGACGTTAATAAATTATTAGCATAGATTTATTTAAGCAGGGGACCTTTCTCATTAGGTTTCAAATATATTTCATTATCAGATATCATTACAGTATTTAGTAGATTTTTTTAAGAGAACACTCCTGAAAAATGACATTGCTATCTCTCAAATATTTCCCTATCTTTAGAAATTCATTCTCCTCTTTCATTCTTCACATTTCTAATAGGTTGACTCATCTTCCCCTTTTCTGAAGATATTTAATATTTGCTTTAGTAAAAAAAAAATCATAATAAAATGTATCAAAAAAAAAAATTGAAAAAAATAAACTTTCTTGTGGCAAATAAAGAAAAACAGAATGGTACTGCGTGGTCGGAAGAGAGAAAGGAAAGGCAGACAGAAATAATGAGAAGATACTGGGAGAGAAGAAGAGAAAAAGTGAGAAGAAAAAGTAAAAGAAAAAGAAAAGCGAATGATATTCGCGTGGTCTTGAAAGGCCATTCCGTAGGAAAAAAAAATCATAATAAAATGTATCAAATACTCTTTAGAAAAAATAGGAAAAATGTATTAAATGGTGATTAATATAATAAGAAAATAGAATATTGCCTGTTAAAACTGTTGTAGATTCCCATTCTCAAAAAAAGAATCACATTGCAGCACTTTCTATTTAATCATCCACATTGCATTTAAAGGCAATCCATTCAAATATAAATTGCCAATAACCGAAAAAATAAAAAGAGTTAAAATAATTTAATTTTAATTAATTGATTACCATATAAATCTACCTGCTCGAGGTGATGGAATGTTATTGAGTTGTTACTGATGGTGTCTATAAATAATAAAATCTGGTTTAGTGATCAGGTGTCTTCTACTACCTATCTCAGCTCTCTGTAAGTATATTATGCTCCATGCATCTGTATGTGTAAATAAATAGAAAGTATATTAATGTATTTTCTGAATAGTTTTGAATTTCATTATGGGGTGAAAGACTACGATAACAAGTTCCATTATTTATGACTTCACTAACAACTCACCAATATATTTAAAGAGATACACAGTAAAATTCTATCACTTATTATGGGTTTATTTCTAAGTCATTATTTAGTTATTTATTTTTTTACTAAATAATCAAATTATTTTTTATTATAATTTTTGTTATCACTAGTTTTTTTTTTATTTTTGTTTAGGATTTAAGGAATGACGAACACTATCATTGTATTGTTTGTAGGAACTAGTTCTTTTGACTTTTTGTAGACCCTAATATCATGTACCACCAGGATACTGCTAGCTAGTTTTTAAACAAGTTTAATGATACACGGGTAGTTTGTGAGGGTAACAAGCCCATAAGCAGCTTGTAAAATATCTTGGCTTCCAATTCTTCTCACAGATTAGTTTTAATCTGATTGTTAGCTTGTGATATGACATATTTACACAGTACAGAGTTACAAACAGCTTGCAATTGCACTGGCTTGCAGCTTGTAAACTAACACTGTGTTATAAGGCACTAGAATCCTATTTCCTGGATCGGGTCCAAATCTACCCGTGGTAGATAATCATTTATTCTGCTTTATCTACCATGGATGGAACTAACATTCTGTTTTATCAATCATGGATCAGGAGACACTACTGGGGCACACCCAGTTTCTTTAAAATTGGTAGTCTTGATTGAAGGAAATAACCTAGTAGTAATGTGATACTGACCAGACCATATTCTTGATCAACCATTGCTCAAGAAAAAATACTTTACCAAATACAGAACCCAAGAACCTTTATGAGTTTAAGAGGTACAGGTAGTTTTAATGTAATATTGCTTTACAATATATGTTTTAATGAAGTTGATGACATTTTTTCAGTTATGCATTTATTTTTCTGTGTCCAATATGACTGCTATTACTTTACTTATTATTTTATTGAATAGTGTCTCAAGGGGAAAATGATGAGTGTCAGCTTGCATATTCTGCAGCAGTTTGCAAAATGAACAACTGGAAGGAGGTACTAAACAATAGAACATAATTATATATAATTATTTGTATTTTAAATTAGATTTCACATTAGATGAAAAAAATTCAATTTTTCCGAATGCCTTGAGGTTTCCAGATTAATAAAATATATTTTAAATTTATTATATAAAACAAAATTATTTTAAGTTTTTGATTAACTGCAGGTAAATTATGTGATATATTATTCATTAATAATATTTTTTCATGATAATGGATGAGAAATGTTGTTATTAATTGTCAATATTATTTTTAAATTTCATTGTTTTTCAGAATTCGAAAACAAAGATATTAAATAAATTCTATTCTTCATGTTTAGACCATACCTCGTAAATACAGTCAAAACATGAATAAATTTTATTTACTTTTTATTAAACCTGGATATCTTTAGGCCTAAAGGAAAACTGTTTTTTCTTCCTGTAATATAACAAGAGAAGGTCATATAGTTAAAAAAAAAAGAATCATCCTATCATTCTTAGATTTATTTTAAAAACTAATTTTATATTTCAGCTTGGTCTTCCAAAAGGAAACTGGGAGTAGTAATAAATTTGGCGTCTTAACTTACTGCTGAGGATGTTCTTTGGTACAATCACGGACTGGACTGGGATATCTGAATAATGTTGCCAGACTTAAACTTATTGAATAAATTTCATTAGTGAACTGTTTCAATTGATTGAACCCAAAATGTCTAAATTAATAAAATTAAAAAACATAGAATCAGAAGATTAAAATACATTAAAATAAAATATTAACAGCCTAATAAAAGTATAAGCTCTCTGGTAGAGCACAGGGATATTAATTTATGTAAGAATAGATCACATAATAGATCTCTTTAATAAAAACTTGTAGATCTAAATAATCTAGATGTTAAGAGTGACACTTCTGCACTGTCACAAGCATTACAACTATAATGATGAGGAGATAGTTGACCATGGATAATATATATATGAGGAGAAGATGGTTGGGGGTGCGGTCAGAGAAGAACAAAACTTAACTTATTTAAACGCATCCCCAATATCTTCTTCTCATATACATTATAGCCATAATAGTGTTTCTTCTTCTATGCATCTGAACACTAATATTCCACCAATATTCCTATTTTGTACTAACCCTTTTCTATTAAGAGCCATTGAGAATAAAAAAATATAAAACTGTCTACTTATGTAAAAAAAAATTAATTAAAAGTTTGGGAAAAATATAAATTAAGACAGAACATTGATTATGACTAAAACAGGAATTTTCTTTATACTCTTGCTCAATTGGCTCATTATTTTTAATGTATATGATTTGATATATTCAATGATACTTTCATATTGATATGTATCATACTTTAAGGATTTAAATTTTGTTTTCTATAATCATATTTTATTTTATTTTATATGCAGATAGGAGGATAGTAAGGTCGATTAGTTAGTTATTAATTAATAAACAATTATTTTTTCTCTCTGATTTTATCTACTAATATATATAAATTACGGTATGTTCATTCTCTTACCTTGTGGTATTTTAAGGGAAATCTGGAGGTCTACTGCTTTCATGGTGTTTTTTGCATCCTCCATTAATTATCATGCACATTGTTAAAATAAAGTAATTTAGTTGTTTTTAATATAGAGAATGTTTGTTGACAGAGAATTGATATTCCCATAAAAAGTTAAATGCATAAATTAAAATGCTAAAACAAGTCTGTCATTAGATTATTAAAATTGACATAAAAGTTCCTCATCAGTTGACATAAAATGTCATTGGATGAAAATCCTAAATCAAGTAATAATATGGAAGGAATCATATTTTTGTAGAGTTTCAATTAGAAACAAATTTCAAACCATGGAAACAAGGGAAAAAACAAGTAATATAATTTCTTAGTATTGGCACACCTCTCTAAATACACTATTGTGACAAGATACTGCTACTACAATTTGGATTTATGAGACTTATATTTTCTTTTATAGCCTGTGTTAATTGCTGATGAAATTTATTTTCACTCATAAAGGATTCATTTATTCTTATTCATAAATATTTGTTCAATCATTGGTAAAAATTAGGTATGTTTGTATATTTTTAAACTTAGTCCTCTCATTTTAATGTAATTATTAAACAAAAACCAAATGGTCTAAGATTAAGCATTGAAAAAAAAAGTGAATCTGTGTGGGATATTGTTTACATGTGCAGTGTTGGGCCTGAAGAACCAAACATGAGTACAGAATGGGCTTTAGGCCCCTGTTTCATAATGAAAGCTAATAGTATTAGTTCATAGTACAAGTGTAGAAACTAGTATGGTAATAATACTAATACTTATTTTTTTCATGATAGGAATGACTATTAGTGATATTACAGGAATTAAAAAATACCAAAGTATAAGTTACTATTGTACAAGTCTGTGTAATTAAATTAAGATAAATCTACAAGACTAATAGTATTAGTTTGTACTTTATTATGAAACAGGTGCCAGGTTGGGGGCCTACTTCAATTTATTCAAGTCATAAAGTAAGTCCATCCTTTATTTTTTCATAACCACCATATTATCTTTTAAAATTAATATATTCCCTATAATTTGTTTGACTATCGTTTGTCGTAAGCAAGTTTGCTGGCATTTTTCAATGTTTGTTATAGCGAAGGAGGAGAAGATGGTTGGGGGTGCGGTCAATGATAAACACAAATAAGTTGGATTAACCTATTTTATTGTTCCAACGTTTCGGCTAGAGTTTCTAGCCTTCTTCAGTGCTGTTAGCTGGAAAATCAAACGCCTAATTCCTAAATCTTAATTTTCCAGCTAATAGCCCTGAAGAAGGCTAGAAACTCTAGCCGAAACGTTGGCACAATAAAATAGTTTAATCCAACTTATTTGTGTTTATCATTGACTGCACCCCCAACCATCTTCTCCTCGTTCGTCATCCACGGTCAACTATCTCTCATAATTAAATTTGTTATAGCGGTTTTGGTCCAGTGAATTACAGGGAAATGTTAATACCAAGTAGAAAACTCATGTCATTACAAGGTTTCATTAGCTGTCACTAAAAGCAAATTTGTGTAGTTTTATTTTGAGATAATTTATATTAACCTAATCTTTTGAAAAAGTCTGCCAAATTTAGGGATTAGTGTAGTTTCCTCATTGTCTTTTTTGGAAATTATATTTGTTAGAAATCATTCTATTTCTGTTTTGGGCATAATTACCTACACGTCAGAGTCAATGATTTTTCGGTTGAGAATAAATTTCAGGAAAAATATTAAATTCATTATGGTACTGTTGAATGATTTTAATTTCCCACTAAAAAAAATTCTGATTAAGGATACTTGTTGGGATTAACAGCTGAGCACCAAGGGAGTGTATGTACATGGATAATTTCGTTTTAATTCTGTTCTATAAATTATTATAATCTATTCTTTAAATTAATTCTATTTCAAAATTTTATCTAAAATTAATGAAATTCTTTCCCATGAGTGATTCTCAGATCATAATCCGTAGAATTACATGAATTGTACCGATTGTTAAATCATGCGATAAATAGTCTCCAGAACCGAAAATTTGCACTCTATTTTTATATTTTAGACATCAAGGAACAAAGTTGGTACCCTATATGTTTGTAAGTCAAATCCATGTTCGGGTATAACCTATTGATATATCCGATTTGAGGAATTGGACTGGTTTGTGCTAGGTCCTGTATCAACTTCATCCAATCCCGTTGGTTATCCAATGTTTATTTAATTTATTTAGGTTTTTCAACTTTTTAATATAGGTATAGTTTGCGTCTACCAGATATACCAAATATGTAACTTGACTAATACTGAAAGGTCTGACGATGAAGTGTCTGAAAAATATAGAAAGCACTGATTTATTGTTAGCCCATATATTCAGACCGTAGGAAGGATATCAAGAATGAAGGCATGAAGAAAACTTGACTTATACTCGATAGATATAATTTTAGTTTTTATATACATTTTTTAAAAATTTGTTCTTAACATAACCGCCTCCAAAAATATCTCTTTTTATCCTCTCTGTTTCAAAAACTTGTAATACACTCAGAATCGCAATATCCTTCCCTCTTTGCTGAAACCACTAATTTTCGGCATATTGTTCCCAAGGAAACCCGTTCACTTTTTTTGCTTAATGTGTCTTTGAACATATGTTTGTAACCTTTATTTCAGACTAATGTTATTGAAAAATATAATATTGGATATTTTATTCTAAATCAATTGGAAAAGAATTTATTACTTTTGGAATAAATGGACTGCTCAGGTGGGACCATACATTTCTTATCTATCTTACTTTTAAAATAATTTGTTAATTTATAAAATCAATTTTTCTAGACAACTGTTTATGCTACTATGTATTTACATATAGATGTAGATTTCATTTGAGACAAAAAAAGGATATTTTTAATGTCTAGAACCAGAAATAGTTCTTAAATTAGAAGTGTTTGTAAAACTATTGATTGTTCGTTTTTAGCTGAATCTATTTAGCTATAGCTTTAAAAATCGGGTTAGTGTCAATGCTTCTACAATATTTTAAAATGATTCAATTTTTTGTTGTATTCCAATAGAATATTTCAACAAGAATTAAAATTTTTACCCAACTCAGAAAAATTACGAGTGTATTTAGTCTTTTTTTGTTGATTGCCTATTATGTTTTATCACTATAAAATATGACATGTAAAACTGGAAATAATGTTAAATAATCGTTGGATTAGTAGGATTAGTAATTTATCTTACCTACTCTAAGTCATCTAAATCAGTGGTGAAGAAGTTTTAGCCTATGAGACCGGGGGGGGGGGGGGAATAGTTCACCTCAATTTTTTATTATTTTAATGAAAACTACTTGTAATTAAGAGTTGAAATTGATGACTTTGGCAATCATCGTTAACATTAATAAAAAATTCCGGGTGTTTTATATCGTTACAAAAATCTTTATTTTTGTTACCCTCTATTAGCTCTCAGTTGCAGCAGTAGGAAAAGCAGTTTCCATGATAATCACCAAAATAAATTCACCAAATGTTGATTACTTATTCGGAAAAAACCGATGTACCAGGAACTATTTGACGTACATATGCCAATTAACACCCAAATTAAAGCTTGGCAGGAGTAACAGCTTCTGTAATACTCGCCAACATAAATTTACAGCATATCATTTTTTTTTTGTTATTTGGAAAAAATGTTGCTACTTGAAAAACTGCATGTCGTGAACTATTGAATGTAAATAGCTTTATTAGAGCTGATATTTTAGTAAACGTACTCTATAAATGTGAATTTTATGAAAATATTATTTAACTATAATAAATGTGCTATAAAGGTTTTTTAGTGTTGTAAGCAGTTTTGGGGGTATTGAGCTTCAAATGGAAAATGAGCGAATATAATAAACTTCAGGGTGCATGCACCTCGAATACTTCAATATTCACTGTATCCCTTGTATATCCCATGAATTCTTACACTTAACTATTTATAGTTTTCATTAAACTTATTATTTTTCCCGGGCTCTTGAACTGTTTATAGCTTTATTTCTTGTTGTTATCATGCGGGATTGTTTTATGTATCTGGGGATTGATTAAAAAGTGTATTTTAAAGAGTCTTGATACATCTTACCTATATCTGAAATTCGGAAGGATCTAAGTAATTATTTACCAATTAATTGTCGAAGAAGTATATTTTATAGGAACTTATACTTTCAATTGGAATGAGTATTGAAATTCGAGTTTTCGAAGAAAATACTCGTTTTGAGGTTCTCTGAGTCCAAATAACCAAGAATCACAAAATAGTTTGTGCGTGAACAGCCTAGTTCAAAAACAAAAGGTCGTACTGAACTGAAATCATATATTTAGGGCATGAATATACCTGAAATGTTAAAGCAACATTTTGTTGAAATCGACCTATTGGAAGTGTCACTTTAGAGAATAGATTTTCTGCAATTTTTTTCGATTATCTCTAAAAAGGCTTTAACGATTTTGATTAAACTCGAAGAATCACTGAGCAATCTAGTGGTCTGTAATATCAGCTAGTTCCTATTCTCATTGAAATAGTTTATCAGGGCTAATAGGCCGAATTTTCAAAAGAAAAAATTACAATGTTAAATTGTTTGTTAATTATCATGTTTTACCTTTAGCTAGTAGTCATTTATCATAACTTAGTATGAACATTGTCGCAAAAAGACGCCTGTGGTATTCTGAAACTAGGTTTAAAAAACCTAATCAATCTTTGAAAAAATCTCTCTGGAGGAGGATGGGGACATGTTTTTTTACCATTCAAAATTTCAATAATATGCTGGAGAAGGAAATAAATCACTATATTTTGACTGTTAAATTTTAACCTCTGAATGAGGTATTCGGGTTTTAAAACCGCGTGCTTACAAGGAGGTGAATCTAACCTTCACTACTGATGCCAATTTCGGTTAGTTTCGATGACAATTCTCTCTAAAAAAAAATTACAACTGAATTCATTCTCAGATCTATAACAGAAGGTTATCGCCATTATGCCATCGAGTCATCGCTCTGTTCCACTTATGTTTTAACGTAATAAAAACGATACTAGGAACGGTTTTAACGCCCACTTCCTCTTCAAACTCTTCATCAACAGTATTTATTTAACCTTTTCTTTATTATTTATTCATACATCTAAATTTCTAACCATAGTTGAAATTATCAAAGCTTTAATCATAAATTTCCTATTAATATAACTTAGAAATGTATATGATACCGTGCTGATAATAATTCCAGCGAGTGAGTAGTACTTCTTTTTTCATATATTTTAAGAAGATGAAGATTGAACGGGTTTTCATATTTGCTAGTACTGAACCAATTTGGATGATGTCAGATCATTGAATAGATGACTGGTAACGTTGTTCCAGGAAATATATAGTTTTTGAGTTTCTCAAGGATCTCGTTTTAGAGATACATAGATCAACAATTCAGTTTGTTTAATCCATTATTTTATATGATAAAATAGGTTTCCATGAAAAATTGTACAGAATATTTAAAAAATACACATTGATATAAAGCAAAAATCTTTGGATGAGTGAATTTGTCTAAATCTAATTCTGGGCCATCTTGAATCATTTCACTATTATACTGTTGGCAATTTCATTATCTTTCAAACGAATGGTTGTTCTCTAACAGGAGATGAATTGTTTCTATACTTATATGAAAATTGTCTTTTGTTTGTAGGAAAAAATAAATAAACTAGCTAGAGTCGCATTATTTGAAACCCAGCCTCATTGAGCATTTACGTCAGGGGAACCACCATTAATAATTTCAACTTATTTTTTTCTTTTCTTTCGTCGGCCCAAGACTCCCGTTGGAGTCCTACACTGCCACTGTTGTTATATTAAAATAGAATGGAGATAAGGATGTAAATTATAATTATTTATTTATTTAATTTTAAAAATCTACTTTGGATTCTGCCATAAATTTGCACAACGACTGAATGGTAACCCTATCTCGATTTGCCAGCCCTTGGTGGAAAGCGCTATTGTTTTGGATGAGGGGATATTTAATCCGATATTTATCATGTCTACTGCCAATACTAAATGTGTAATGTGTAATGGGTCCTCGATAGATGCATGTCAAACATTTATCATTTTTTTTTCAGCTTTAATTTGTGTCAAGTCGCAACTTGTCGGACCATGGTTAATCCTTAATCTTGTAAGCAGGGTTGGGCAAATATTATTCGAATGAGTAGAGACGAATAATTTTTTATTCGTGAATTTTCTACTCGAATAATCAATTATTCGTACAAAAACATATGATTAATCATCCGAATATTTTGTCATTCGTCATTATTTTACACAATTTATCAATTATTTGGGCAAGACAATTCGAATAACCATTTGAATACTTTTGTATCCGTCCATTTTATAGAAAAATAATCTCTTATTCGAAAAAATTAAATGATTAACCATGCGAATACGTTTGTATTCGTATAAAGACGATATTTTTTGTCTTACAGCTATATTTTATGATCGCGTATAAAATAATTTTAAATTTTCTGATTTCTAACATATAAGGGTCCATTTTTATGTTTTGGGATATGTAGAATATGAAAATACCATCGATTTAATTATAGCGTATCGATTTATTTTAACTTTCTTGATTTCTAACATATAAGGGTCCATTTTTATGTTTTGGGATATGTAGAACATGAAAATAATATAGATTTTTTTTAACTTTAATGATTTCTAACATGTTAAAGTCCCTTTATATGTTTCGGGATATGTAGAATTTGAAAATCCTATCGATTTAATTATTGCGTATCGATTAATTTCAACTTTCTTTATTTTTAACATGTTAGGGTCCCTTTATATGTTATGAGATATATATGCAGAATATGAAAATACTATCGATTTTAAAATCGCGTATCGATTTATTTTAACTTTTCTGTGTTCTTATCTTAGTTAAAATAAATCGATACGCGATACTAAAATCGATATTATTTTCATATTCTACATATCTCAAAACATATAAAGGGACCCTAACATGTTCGGGATCAAGAAAGTAAAAATAAATCGATACGCGATGATAAAATCGATGGCATTTTCATCTTCTGCATATCCGAATACCTAAAAACTGGGCCCTAAGTGTTAGAAATAAAAAAAATTAAAATAAATCGATATGGGATCTTAATATCGATAGTATTTTCGTTTTGTACTTGTCTGAATATGTGAAATAGGTCCCTCGTACATTAGAAATTGAAGGTGGTAAAAAAATAAGTGAATTAAAAAAAAAAAATCAAATTTTTATTCAAATAATATGTATGCGACTAATTTTGTATTCGAATAATTTTTTATTCGATTGAAATAGTATTTTAAATATTCGAATAAAAAGTTAGAATTACGACTTTTGTATTCTTATATATTCTGTTTGCTATTTTGGAAACTTCAACGACACTGTATAATTCAGCACTGTATATGCTAAACTTGGTGGGGAGGTTTATCGATGTATCCTGGTTATATTGGACATCATATATCCCGACTGCAACTTTGTTTTTATCTTTGCGTCTGTATAAATTGTTAGATAATTTTTATACTTTTCAGACAATGTTTCTAATGTTTTCTGTTTTAGAACTGTCGGTGGATAGTGCATTTTGGTCTGATTGGAATAATTTGGGATTGGTTTTTATGTTAATTTGTGACTTTGGAGTGGGAGTACACAGGTCGAGTGGTCCGGGGTTGATGGCAAGTGTGTTAAATAGATGTTTTGTTTCTTGGGCTATGATTCCTATGGAATGAATAAAGTATTATTTGTTGTTTTTTTCATTGTTCCTTGGTTTGAATTTTTTTTCTAATTGAAACTCTACCAAAACACGATTCCTTCCAAATATTCACCTCCACAAAAATGTACACACTCTCCATTCAAAGAAGGACTGCGCTTAGCACTTTGCGCTAGAAAAGACGTATAGTCCGATTATGTTCATTTGTCTATCCTTTTGTTTGTATATATTTTAAGAGTTTTTTTATTTTATTTTAGTATTTTATTTTTTTTTT
>NW_027116166.1:40641-49627 GCF_000696795.3 Halyomorpha halys
AGATTGTAATATCTATCAATAAATAAATCTAATTAAAAAAAAAAAAAAAAAGAAAAGACTTAAGAGTCTTTTCATACTGAAGACTTTTCTGTAGTGATTTTTTACGACATTGAATTCTTCTATTTGTTTTCTTTACATTATTCGAGTACTACCAATGGGTAGTTTCGTCACAAATCTTTAATGTCATTTTGCTTCTCACACTAACCTATTGTATTTTTAATTTAAATTCAATAGTAAATTTCGTGAAATAAAGAAAAAAAAATCTTTAGATGATTGAAACAGAAACAGGCTAAAATCTGAGTTAATGGGTAGTAATTAAACTAACTATTTTAAATTAGTAAAATTTAATAATTTTAAATTCAAATAATAAGTTACAAATTTAATCTAGCCAACTGCTTTAATTTTAAGTATTACCTAATATCACGCCCTTGAATTGCGGTTGTTTTTTTTCAGATGATCAAAAGGAGAGTATCACCTTAGAAAAAACAGAATTACAAAAGGGTAATTTATATTAAATGCACACTACACTTATTGATCACCTACATCGTGGGTCGAAAAGTCAGCAGAAAATAAATAGTTGATGATTATTCTTTCTTCCTTCTCACCGTGGTCCTGGCCATCTCCTTCGGATATAACTTGAAAAACATTTATTATTTTAGACTTAACCAGCTGTATACCGCGATTTAACCCTCGAAAAATTTGGGTTATACATCCCTGTTTGTGGCACATGGAGAATAAATGATAAAGTCATATGTGAAAAACAAAAGGATTACTCTGGTGACATAAAAATGGTTTCGTGACTTTTTGGGGGAGTCTAACATTTTACCCGTTATTGTCCTAAATTGTTGTCTCTGGTGGTCACTATGGTAATTACATACTTAATCTCTCTTAACTTGATAATTGTTTTTAATACCATAATGGGTACTTTATAAAGTTTGCAAAACAAGCTCCAGCGACGGCAAACTCAAAATTCCGACTTGTATTATTATTTTTAATGCTCTTTAATTTGATCGCAGCTGTCAACTTCTGCTCGCTCATAATGGATAGACTTACTAAAATTACTAATAACTAATGGTACTTCTTACAGTTATTGTGATCTGGATGGAATTCCGAAAAATGTTAACTTTCATATATTTATAATTATGAGAGATAGTTGACCGTGGATGATAAATGAGGAGAAGATGGTTGGGGGTGCGGTCAATGAAACACAAATAATATGACTAACTTATTTTAATGTGCCGACGTTTCGGCTAGAGTTTCTAGCCTTCTTCAGGGCTGCTCGCTGAAAAGTTGAGCACCTAATGATTGATTGATTAGGTGCTCAACTTTTCAGCGAGCAGCCCTGAAGAAGGCTAGAAACTCTAGCCGAAACGTCGGCACATTAAAATAAGTTAGTCATACTTATTTGTGTTTCATTGACCGCACCCCCAACCATCTTCTCCTCATTTCATATATTTATATTCATCACTTATATTTTCAGATTATCATCAAGAGGAAAGCAGTTCTCTAGAGGAAATAGTAGAAGATGAAGGTAAATTATATCATTGAAGGAAGATTGTCCCTATAGTATTAAAAAAAGCCAGCTTGAAATAGTACAAAACTATTTATTTGTAGAATAATCAATAGTTTCTGTACTGTTTTGAGTTGATCAACCTTTTTTTAAAGCCACTCAGACTATTTCTTCCTTCATTAATTTCATAGGTTCAACAAATCTTCTTGTAAATTATATCAGTTTTATGATTTATTAATTTAATCTTTATGTATTAAATTTTATGAAAATGTTATGGTTTTGGGTATATTTGATCGTTACAGTAACTAAGTGTACAGTTTTGTCATTGTGGATCAGTCGTTATGAAAATAAAATAAAGACAGCAATTAGGCTTGACAATATTTTAAAACAGACCAAAAACAAGGAAAACATTATTTTTATCATTTTGAAATAAAAGATGATAAAAATTAATTTTTTGTATATTCAGTTTTGATCTGAGTTAGAAATAGTAACTAAAAACTAAATTTTAGGGGCCTGCTTTCCTGCTGGAGTGAATCAGAAACTAATTACAAACGATGCTGGCAAAAAAACTGATAAGTCTCCTATATCACTTTTCAGAAGTAGGATTGATAATCTCAAAAAAGCAATTCACGAAAAGGAAATTTGTCATCAGTGCCCATTTTGTAAGCACCAATCTTCTCAAAAAAGTAATTTAAAGCAGCACATTTATGCTGTACATAAGAAACTGAAACCTTTCAAATGTTCTAAGTGCAGATACAGTGCTTCCACAAAATATAATATAAAGACTCATGAAGCAACTGTACATTCTAACTGGAAGCTTTATCCATGTAATGATTGTAGCTTTACAACTTCCAAAATTAGTGTCTTGAAAATTCACAAAGAGTCAACACATGAATATGAGAAAACATATAAATGCCCAGAATGCCAATTCAGCAGTGTACTAGTTAGTAGCTTAAGAAGACATATGGGCCAAAGCCATCGCATTTCAAACTTTTTCCACTGTCTAGATTGTGATTATCAAGCCAAGTCTCAAATGGATCTACAGCAGCACTTGGCATCTATCCATTCAGATGTGACCTACTATTCTTGTTACCATTGTGATAAAATATATAAACTAAAATCCAACTTGGAGATTCATATTAAGGCCATTCATCTAAAAGAGAAATCTTACAAGTGTCATCTGTGCAAATTCAATTCAGCTTTTTATTCTGCATTAAGGAAACATATGAACTCGAAACATGATAAAAAAAAGCCCTTTCAATGCCCTGAGTGTGACTACAGTAGCTGCCGAATCACTTATATATACCAACACATCAGAGCTGTTCATCTACGCCAAAAAAATTACGCGTGTGAATATTGTGATTTCAAAACATCCACATTCAATTACCTGAACAATCACACTAGAATACGACACACGCATAAAAAGTTCTATCAGTGCAAGAAATGTTCTTTTAAGACGATTTGGAATGGGAGTTTGAAAAAGCATAATCAAAGTTTCCATATGAGAGGAGAATGTTCATACAAGTGTCCAGAATGTGACTATGAAGCTCCCCTGTTTAGCCTTTTGGATGATCATATTAATGCTGTCCATAAATAAAATATACACTAAACGCTGCTTACCAAAAGATATGACAGCAGATTGAAAAAACTGTATGGTATTGAAGTGAGAGACTGTTGATCATAATAAATGTGAAAAAAAAGTCCAAAAAAACATACCAGAGAGGTGTATGCTGTAGAAAAAGCAGAATTTAAAATAAAAACAAGCTATTTAATGAGCAACTAGAGATTGATAGATTTACTGAAATTCTATTCTCATCATATGCTTGTTGGAAAATGTGTAGCTGTATATGTTAGACTAGGCAGTATATCCAATAAACTTTTTCTCGTATGAATCTCAAAATGTATTTTATGATAGGCAAAAATAAATGTTTCAAACTATGTTCTAAAATGTGTGTTGGATGATTTGAAATTATTTTGGATTGATTAATTGAAAAAAAAATACTACTAATGTCTTTTTAGAAATTTTCTTTTCTTCAAGTCACCGAAAGAACATTTTTAATTTCAATTATTAGAGGCTAATTCAAATATTCAGAGTTTATAATTTATGGAAAAATAACACTTAATCATATGTATATTTCTTACATACCACAGATTTTCCTTTCAGGTACATCTATTTCTTTGTGGAACAGAGAAATAAATATTTTAATCATAAATGACTTTGCCCAAATAAAAAACAAAGTTGCTACAAAACAGCATAAAACTCAAACCATAATAGACAACAATAATTACCAAACTAATAACTGAGGCCAGCAACTAAAAAATTGCATACAATATTTTTGCTAAAATGTATATTTTAGTGTGCGGTAAATTTAAAAATTACCTCCATTTCCGCCCATCACTTACATTTTTTTGCAAAACGAATTTTAAAAAAAATACAGTCATTAAAAAATCACTATTTTATTATAGTGAAATTCATGAAATTAGGAGTTCCATTGGATTTGTTTACTTATTCAGGTACATTTTGACATACTAAAACCAGAAAAACTACTAGAGAGAGAAAAACACTTTATTAGAAAAAATGTTGCACTGGCCTACTTCATTGGGTTGCCTTATACACAGCATACTTATAACTAGTAAACCATAATTATTTATAATCCTATTAATACAAATAGTCACATCATATTTTTTTTTTAAATGTCACAGTATAAAAATTTCTACATAGAGTAGAAAAATTATACAAGATTAATTTTTTTCCTTTTTTATTATTTCTTCCCTTACACATTTTTTCCAGCTTTTTATCATTCTTCAAGTATGTTTAATTTCTCTAATGTTTCTATTTTACAAAATTTTCTCTCTTTTCGTTTCCATCGCTCATACAAATAGATTTGAGTTGAAGTATAAAAGAATATGTATTTAGCCATATTAAATATAGTAACAAAAAAATTATAAATATACATAATACCCAATACGGACGTCCCCATTTGCAATATATTAATATAAAAAACATGCATATAAAAATTAAAATAGAATAAGTAAAAATATTAAGTTAAAAGTTATAAGTAATAAATAAATATGTTAAGCTAAAAGAAAAAGCAATGGTTATATACAAGTCAAGTTAGAAACGATAAATATACCACTATATAATCCATTGTTCATAAAAGGATCGTTTCATGTATAGTGAGGTAGCATAGCTATATTTTAAGATTACTGGGAAAGGGTGGATAAGAGTATCAAATTTGTTATGAAGGTATATAACAAACATTAGCTTAGAAGCTCTTCAAAGTTTTAGTAAAATATTTATACTTTTGGAATTTAATTTTTTTTTTTTTTTTTTTTTTATTGGTTTTGCATATATTGACTATTTAGTTTGTTTTTGTTTTACCTTAATTAACCTACAAATTGGTCACCTCTGTTTAACTTATTAACTACTATCCGATTTTCTACAAATAGAACTGTCTAGCTGGAAAGGAAATGAATCTTAATTAGGAAGGCAATAGCTAGTTCAGTTGTAAAGATGTGTAGTTACCCTGATGGCAGAGTACCATAAAATCCACACAGAAGATGAAGAACAGATATTGTACATGTTACAGATTTTAACAAATCGACTGAGATGAAGTCATATCTGACCTGCTGCTTTGTTAATAACTTATTCATTAATATTATAATAAATATATATAAAAACGTTACAATTTCTGTAAATAAAATTTACCTTGCAATTGGACTTTAATTGTTACTTCCTACCTGTTATGGGCTGTTACATATAAAATCACCCAAGGCTTGAGACTCTGTATAAGATTTTAATGATTTTTTGCACAACTTGTAATTGCCAACTAAATAAATTAACAAAAATATTTTTATATGAGTAGTTTTTTTTTAATACAGATTTTTCAAAATTGCTGAGAAAGCCGGAGCATTGATTACTGACGGAAACACAGTACATTGCATCGTTGATCAAAGCACCCCCCAAAACACTTAAAACAGCCAAAACAAAATTCTATTAACCTAAATAGATATATTATTTGCCCACTGAAGGCGTAGGCGCGCTGAGTGGATTCAATCAGTTGTCGCTTGAGTTCGCAAGCACATGCCATCACGATATTGATTTTTATAAAAAATTTCTTATGCTGAATCTATACGTTTTTCCCATGGTGCAAATCCAAGATTTATACAAATGCTTGGTAAACAAAGCAACAATCGACGGTGTCCACACCTGTTTCGTTCTTATGACTTTTGTCGGCTATTACATTCGATTTACTCTATTTTCATTAGAAAAAGGTACAAAATAAAGATATTTGAAATGAAAAGAAACACAAATATCAGCAAATAAGGTGGTACATCATAAAATTTCATAGAAATGGTACTACATAACCTATAAATCCAGCTTTCATTCTAAAATTTTTACCAAAACACTTCATAATTTAATAACCCAAACATAATGTCTTTATAAACTTATAAGTCTAAGTTAATTAACAAAATTAAAAAAAAAAAACATTTACTCCGAATGGATAGAATTTTAAAATATATAATCTCATAATGTAGTTAATTATTGAATCTGAAGATTGAGGAAATTCTTTAATTAATTATTACACAATATTTATCTCTTGGCAGTTCTAAAACGAGACTAACTGAACAAAAACGTGGGGATGCAGCACAAGAGGCCTTTGATTTGTGCCCAAAAACCGACACTCAAATTTAAACCAACTTATACCGGCCAATTCAAATAGTGAAGGCTGTCTCAATGGGCGCCTTAAAGTACCTTATAGTACTTTAATTAATATCCGTAATGAAATTACCTTTCATAGAACTTTGAATTTAATATCATGCAAATATAATAAATCTATTCTATTAAACCTTTTAAAACTAGAATTGAAATATTTTCGGTGGAAATCATTAATATGTTTTCAGATAACAATTTTCTAGTCACTTCTGTTTTCAGGTTGTTATGACATAAGTTCTATGTTGGAAGTAGTGCTAAAAGAGGAAGAAGGACCAATCATATTCAACTACAGTGAGTAAATCATTGCAGGTTTAAACTCGATGAAGTAATGGTTGAAAAGCCATATAAGTTGATTTAATAATACTTCTATTATTTATATCAAAATGATGCGAAATGCCAATTTAAATATAAGACAGCTTGATAAAGTTCAATGGGACAGAAAACAACCGTCTGAGGATCCTAATTGTGCGTCCACTGGATCCAAATAAATATGGAAAATATTCCGTCTCTAAACAGCCGGTTTCCATCCGAATACACGTTGCCAGACGACTAATCCCATATATAGATAAAGCATTGGAACGCCTACTCAATATACGGCCATTTTATCAGAATTGAGCTGAAGACGGCCGAATGAGGTTTAACCCCATCAATATGGAATTTTCGAATCTGTTCGGAAGAACTGATTTTAAATAAAGTGATCAGTGTTATTTAAGAACACTCTCCTTTCTTATATTTGCATCATAAAAATTATCACCCTCGTATGTAAAAAGACAACTGTGGACAACCCTATCTAAAGAAATCAGTGATTAAGATAAGTTAATACAAATATTTTAATATTATTCACTCTTTAACCCAAGCTCTAGTATTGGGTACAAAAAATTGGTGTGGTGAGCGCATCTTTTTTTTTATCCCCCTCCCTTGCCATTTATGGCATACGGGGTGCGGGAGCAGTGGGGTAGTGCGCTGGGGTTTGCGCATACCACTGCTCCTAAGGATCATACATTTTTTTTTTATTCTTTTATTAATTTTTTTTTACTGTGGTGCAGCCCAGCGCTAGGTTTAGCGCTTTACTGATGGAGCTCGATACCTTGTCCACTGCATCCGTCTGGGTGCCTCCTGGTCTCAGTCTGGGTCAGCTTCCTCATCTTCTGGTGGCTCGCCGATGTTGGGCGGTCAAGTCCTTCCCACCGTGAAATGAGTGGGGTCCACCACCTCCTTCCACCCGTAAATTGAAATCCCTGAAGAAGGGATAATTCTCTTCTTCTATCAAACAGGGAAAGTCCGCTTCGGCGAGGGCGTAAATCCCGGTCTTTCTCGACAGCCTGGCTTGGTGTCTTTCCATGGCAGAGCAATCTATTACTTCGTATTTAAGGACATCCTCCCTGAGGATGAGGTCCAGGACCTGCACCGCCTCATGTGACACTGTTCTGTATGTCTTCGTGACCCTCAGCAGAGCCAGTCTTCTCTACTGTGTCTGTGTGAGGTTTCGGCTCTACGCAGGGGATGCGTACCTCAGAATTCCCAAGATCACACCTTTATATATGGTCATCGTTGCCTTTATATATGGTATCTGAGCCCTTCGGCGATGGAGGGTAATACTCGCCGCTTCAGTGAGGCGCCCGTCTCTCACTCTCTGTCAGCTAGTATTCCATCCAATTCACTGGAAAACGCTCTCCAGTTCGCCGATCGGGTCACAAAGCCCATTTCTACTTCTGGGGCACCGCCTTCCTCCTCCACCACACTGCAGGCTATGACCTGGTGGTCGGAGCTCGTGTCTGACCGTAGGGTCCAGTCTGCAATACCTGCAATACGCTTTGCTATGGGAGCCGTGGCAAGTGTCACATTTATCCAACTCTGACCCCGCGCTCCAACAAATGTGGGACCAGAAGGCTTGTTCATAATAACCAGCTGACACCTCGACACGCATTCTGCTACCAACCTCCCTCTAGCGTCTGTGCGAACAGAACCCCAGGCCGTGTTCCACGAATTGATGTCGGAACAGACTATCACGCTTTTATACTTTAGCGCGACAGCCTCCACAGCGGCTATATTATCCTCTACGTTGATATTCACATTCGCCTGTCGTGGCGGCATATATGCTGAAACCAGAGCGAAGGCAACTCTGCTCCACCTGATATAACATGCCGCCTGATCTGCTGTGGTGAATTGCTTCAGTTCCATTACGTCGAGGCCAGGGTTAACGACAACAATCTCTGCTCTAGGCCTCCTCTCGCCACTGCCTAGACTGACCACCCTCGACGTAGTTCCAAAACCTGTGACCACATTCTATTGACAACGAGGCTCCTGAATCGCCAAGTTGTCAGCACTTCGGGCTAGAGTTCCCAATTCGTCAGCGACCACTCGTCTCCGGCCCATATTGACCTGCAGGATATGCAGCCTACGCATACCGGGTTTTCTTCGCCTGCCTGACCATCATCTTTAGATATACCGGGCATTCCCAGCTGCCCGCACAATGTCGAAGATCTTTCCCTGCTCTGCCACTCGCCTTACAATTCCTATAGGGTGTTTTTTTAAGCCCGATAGAACTTGAAATTGTAAAAAATAACACAAAAAATTAAATTGTAATCAAAATTTTTTTTTTTATTCGAAAGATCAATACGTGACATTAACATTTGAAAATGATTTCGGGCATATGGGCACCAGGGCTGTTCTTGACGAAGCGCATTCTGGACGTCCAATTTTGGGCCACTTTTCCGAGCACTGCTGGCCGTATGTCACGAATAACACGAACAATGCTG
>NW_027116166.1:55439-57877 GCF_000696795.3 Halyomorpha halys
CTTTATTGGGTTCAGCACATCTTTATATATACACAGATCAGCTGATCTGCTCAGTCAGCTGACATCGAAGTACCAGCTGTCTGTAACTTATATATATATATATATATATATATATAACATAATGTGTAGTGCTGAGACAATCTCCTTGATTGACTCCTTTTAAACATCTTCAACTCCTACCTATTAATCCTATAGGGATTAATTAATATTAATTCTATATCTTTTGATATATTATAAGTTAACTTTGTTTCTTGAATAAAGCCTTGGTTTTGAGCCATTGCATGATTCTTTACTAGGAACAGAAGTTGCTTGAAAACCCAGATAAACATTTCAGCATAAACACTCTATTAATTTTGGTTGCAACAATCTATAAATTATTTGGCTGTTTTATTCTTTATCCATTGAGTGACCTTTAGGCTAAGATACAATAAAAAATTATTATTATTGAAAATACCTCCGCAATTGCAATGAAAAATTCTATTTTTATGATAGACTCTGAAGAGTTCTCTGATGTTGAACAAAAGACCTCAGGTGATTTTGTTGATAGGGGTAAGTAGATTTGAAATTCTAACATATTTTAATCGAAGAAACACAGAGATATTTTAATTTTTTTTTTTCAGATATCAGTGAAAATTTTCAAGTAGAAGCTACAAAATCTCCGTCAGAGAAAGGTAAATATGTGGAATTACATTAAGATAGCTTATTAATTGTGAGCATTTGAGGTAACCTTCATAACTGACAACAAAACAAATTATGCAGTTTATTTATTTATTTTATTGTTTAGGTTATGTAGGTATTTTAAAATGATCAGTCTTGATTGAAATTTATCAATTTTTCTTTATCAATTTGTCTTAATATTTACGTTAATTATTTATTAAATTCTAGAAAGTAAACTTCACAATACTCAGTAGCATCATTTTTATTCAAAAATCAGTTAGTAACAACAACATAACAAATGAGGATTTTTATCGACTATCGCATTAACATCTATCAAGGTTTCAATTTCTTGTGGGCGACTAGGTCGCGGTGCATCGTTAATATCAAAATTCCCTGCTAGAAACTTGGCAAACCAATTTTAGTGCGTGCGCTCTGTTAAGGCATTATCCCCATAGACCTCGCATATTTTTTTATGTGCCTCTGCAGTTCACTTTCCTTTTTTTTTTAAGTAATAAGGCTAAATACGCCTGTAATGCACGATATTTCCGTCCATCTTCTCAGCTGGATCATAAACACAATATAGACCTAATCTTAACAAGTGTCAACAGACATAACTGTTTACATATTGCAAATAGGATAAACAATACTCTATTGGGATTAATTGCATCAGAAAAATGTGGCCTTATTCACCAACCCTATATATTAGGACTTCTGGACTCGATGAGCTCATTATTTGATACTGAAACATGGCAGGAATTTTCTAAAATAGGAATGCAGTTAGAAAGTGCAGATAATACGAAACTCAGTCTAGCGGATGGTGCACCGACAACATTTATTGGAAAGTGGTGAACAACGGAAGCGTCTTGAGAATCTCATTCATAAATGGAAAACTTTTAAATCTGGAAAACTCGGGTGTATATGTGACGTGGAACATTATATCGATACGGGTAATCAAAGGCCCATTAAACAAAGGTATTATTCGTACGTCTAATCGGTTATAAATAAGGAACTGGATCAGATGTTAGAGGATTGTATAGTTGTTCCAAGCAACATTCGACCCTGGGCGACGCCTGTGGTAATGGTGAAAAATGGATCACATAGGTTTTGCGTTGACTATCGACAACTGAACAAGGTTACGAAACGGGACACTTACCCATTATCCTATATAAGCTAAAAGGAGCCGAGTATTTATCCACAATAGACATTAAATCAGCCTACTGGCAGGTGCCATTAGAAGAGAGCAGCCGTGAAAAACTGCATGACAGTCCCAGGAAGAGGTCTATTTCACTTTTTAAGGATGCCCTTTCGTCCCCATAACGCCCCTGCAACATGGCAGCGCCTAATATATCAGTAGGGGTAAAAGGCCGGTTCTGGCACAGGGTCAATGAGCCGTGACATTTGACCCTACCTTAATCACTCCCGTGACCTTGACCTTTGACCCTACCTTAACCACTCCCGTGACCTTGACTTTTGAGCCTCGGCCCTACCTTAACCACTGGGCACGTGACCTATGGTGGGAGATTTAAATTCAAATTTACTTCGACCTACCCTTAACCACTCTCATGGTCGGCCACGTGATCATTAGGGAGCCAATCGGAGGCCACGCCTTCTTTTAAGTCACGTGACCGTCAGCAGGAGCAGCCCCTGCGTCGTCATTTTATTTTTATTTTGTTTACCCCCACCACCCATCGAAAGTAACCACTTCTTCTATTATAACCTCCGTACGCCATTTTGGAGATAAATAGATCTGTTACTAAGTAGGACTTTTTAATCTCTCTTAT
>NW_027116166.1:57927-58867 GCF_000696795.3 Halyomorpha halys
TTCGAATAAAAAAAAATTTTGATTACAATTTAATTTTTTGTGTTATTTTTTACAATTTCAAGTTCTATCGGGCTTAAAAAAAAAACCCTATACAACACGAGGGTTCACCCTTCTTCTTTTCAGACACTCCTTAACTTTGTGCCCAGTCCCTGGGCACCACCTGCGCGCCACCTCCTTTATACAAGCTTTGGTAGGGTGTCCGTATTCTTGACACCGAAGGGAGAGCAAGGGATCCAGGTAATCTCTGATGGTCAGGCTCCACCATCCTCCGCTGACGTCCCTCACGGACAGGGTCATCAGGGCGAGTCTCATAGCTTGGTGCACCTCAAGCACTCACGTAGTTGTGAGCCCGCCCCTCGCGGGAGAAGCAGGGTCTAAGCCACTCCATCCTGTCTTTATCTTTCTTTGGAGCCTCTACAGGAATTTTGTCCCAAAGATATTTCTCCAGGATATTCCCGTCCCAAAAGTTGGAGACTCCTTTTACTTCCAGGCGAGGCCTGCGTGCCACAGTGAGGCTCGCCTGTAATCCTTTTTCCCTCAACTTATCCCAGGTGAGGAGTTTTTGTGCCTGGTCTGCGCCTTCTGTCCTGACCAGAACACTGCCCTTTTGGGTGACTTTTATCAATTTTATGTCTCCAATGCTCTTCAATTCTTCTTGGGACGGGAGTTCCTTCTATATATCCTTGGCATTCCACTCCGCTGCGCTTCCCTTGAGTGTGACATATGTCGCAGTCTCCTGAGGTTTAAGCGGAATGGCCGGAACGCTCGCAAGGACGTCAGCGAAGGTTAGTTTTTTCCTCTCCTTTGACCCTTCTTTCGGAGACACTTCCAGGACTGGGGTCTTCTTTTTCCTCCTCTTTCTTAGATGCTACAATGGCCAAGTCTCTCGCCATTGCAGCACTGCGGACGTATAATGACGACGCCGGGGAACCCGCTTTTT
>NW_027116166.1:58917-65328 GCF_000696795.3 Halyomorpha halys
TATTATAACCTCCGTACGCCATTTTGGAGATAAATAGATCTGTTACTAAGTAGGACTTTTTAATCTCTCTTATCTTTTAATAATTTCGCCTTTGACCCTTATTCCCTCTGTTTTTAATCTTTTAGCGTAAACAATGTAAATAATTTGAACTGATTAAACCTAAAATATAAACACTGATATGTAGACCTTTATCTTCCAATCCCTTCGATGAATGTAAACAAGGGACTTTGAACTTGTATAATCCCTAAAATATGAACAAACAGAGATAAATAGATCTGTTACTATGGAGGGTCTCGCGATCCTCTTCTTTTTCTTCACCGCTATATTGATCACGTGACTTACGGGGATGAATGTGCCCGGACGCCATTTTATTTATAAGGGTCTAGCTATCCTCTTCTTTTCGTTCGCCGCCATTTTACTTATGAGGGTCTCGCGATCCTCTTCTTTTCTTTCACCACCATATTGGTCACGTGACCTACGGGTTAGGTGGCGTGTACTCGGCCGCTATTTTGTTGTTGTTTTTCTAACGCCGCCAGTTCATTAAGTGGGTCTCGCGATCCTCTTCTTTTCGTTCGCAGCTAGTTTATTACTAGGGTATCGCAATCCAATTATTTTTGTTCACCGCCATTTTTATTACGAGGGTCTCGCAACCGTTTCTTTTCGTACTGGTTAAACCTAAAATATAAACACTGATATGTAGACCTTTATCTTCCAATCCCTTCGATGAATGTAAACAACTGACTTTGAACTTGTATAATCTCTAATACATAAACAAACTGAGAGATAAATAGATCTATTACCAAGTAGGACTTTTTAATCTCTCTTATCTTTTAATACTTTCGAATTTGAACTATAATACTTTTGATTTTAGTTTCCTCAGTCCATATCAACAAAGCATCATTTAATTCCCAATGGATTGCATTTTGAACAGGCAATACCTAAAACATAAATACCGATGTTGGTTTCGATTATCATCTTTATCAGTTAAATCTTTCGCTCGAAGTGAAGAAACTTTAAACCACTAATAAATTACTTATAGGAGTAGGATATGTGACGTCATTATTATTAGCTAATAGAATTGCCAAATGTTAAAAATGTACGAATGGTCGTGTTATTTTTTTTTTTTAACTAAATCATAAAATAGGATATTTATTTTTTTAATATCTTCATGAAATTTAAAGGTATATTATGTTTCAAACAGTGGTAAAATATAAAAAATAAAATACAACAGATTATAACTCTTAAAAATATCAAATAAGGAAAAATAAAAAAAATAGTAAAAAGAATCTTTTATGATATTAAACTAAGGAAAAAAATTAATAAAGAAGTAAAGAAAGGAAATCACCTCAAGAAATTTTAATAAATAGACTTACACGTTTCCGGAGGTGGTGTTTAATAAAGCACGCTGGAACGAAGACTGAGAAAGAATTCATATGTACAAGCCTATTTACCACTCGATTTGTTTACTTTTTAGGGATTATACAAATTCCCTTAATCCCCAGATTAAAAAGTCCCTTGTTTTCTATCATTGAATGGATTAAAAGTCTACATATCATCGTATACGTTATAGGATTTACCAGTTCAAAGTACATTGTTTACACGATTATACGAACAAATGGTGGCCTGGCACAACTAAGTCACGTGACTTAAAATAGTGTGTGGCCATGTGACGAATCACGTGAGTGGTTAAGGTTATGTCGAGTTAAATTTAAATCCCCCGCCATGGGTCACGTGACCAAATACTAGCTTCCGATTGCTGCTTTATGATCACGTGAAAGTGTGTCCCGCACCACCATTTTGTTGTTATGCTGTTTTAGAGACTTACGTGTTTGGCAGAGGTATCCGGCCGCCATTTTGTTTTGGAAAGACACTATTGTATTATGAGGGTCTCGAGTTATCCCCACCACCCATTGATGGATCAGGTACCCACTTTTATAATGCAACCAGGGCCTGAGTGTGCCCGGCCGCTATTTTTTCCCCTGTTTGAGAGACTTATAGATTTAGCAGAGGCTGAGGGTCTCGCGTTATCCCCACCACCCATTGATAGATCAGGTACCCACTTTTATACTAAAACCAGGGGGTATTTCGTTTCTTTATCCCCACTACCCATCGAAGATGGACTCACGCTTGAGGTTTGAAAGGGACTAAGTGTGCCCGTTCGCCATTTTATTTTTCTTATGTTTCAAATATTTGTGGATTTTCATAGGGGCTAAGTGTGCCAGGACGCCATTTTATTTTTATTTTGTTCACCACACCACCTATCAAAAGGCAAGATAACCACTTTTTATACTATAAACTTCCTCCGATAAAGATAAGAGAGATTAAAAAGTCCTACTTGGTAATAGATCTATTTATCTCTCTGTTTGTTTATGTATTAGGGATTATACAAGTTCAAAGTCAGTTGTTTACATTCATCGAAGGAATTAGAAGATAAAGGTCTACATATCAGTGTTTATATTTTAGGTTTAACCAGTTCAAATTATTCACATTGTTTACACTAAAAGATTTTTGAACTTGTATAATCTCTAGAAAGTAAACCAATCGGGTGCTAAATAGGCTTGTACATATGAATTCTTTCTCAGTCTTAGTTCCAGCGTGCTTTATTAAACACCACCTCCGGAAACGTGTAAGTCGATTTATTTAAATTTCTTGAAGTGATTTCCTTTCTTTTTTCTTCTGTATTCATTTTTTTTCTTAGTTTAATATTATAAAAGATTTTTTTACTATTTTTCATTTTCTTATTTTTCCTTATTTGATATTATTAAGAGTTATAATCTGTTGTATTTTATTTTTTATATTTTACCACTGTTTGAAACATAATATACCTTTAAATTTCATGAAGATATTAAAAAATAAATATCCTATTTTATGCTTTAGTTAAAAAAAAAAAATAAACACGGCCATTCGTACATTTTTAACATTTGGCAATTCTATTAGCTGATAAAATGACGTCACTTATCCTACTACTATATGTAATTTATTAGTGATTCAAAGTTTCTTCACTTCGACTGAAAGATTTAACTGATGAAGATGATAATCGAGACCAATATCTGTGTTTATGTTTTAGGTATTGCCTGTTCAAAATGCAATCCTTACGGAATTAAATGATGCTTTGTTGATATGGACTGAGGAAACTAAAATAGAAAGTATTATAGTTCAAAGTCGAAAGTATTAAAAGATAAGAGAGATTAAAAAGTCCTACATAGTAACAGATCTATTTATCTCTGTTTGTTCATGTTTTAGGGATTATACAAGTTCAAAGTCCCTTGTTTACATTCATCGAAGGGATTGGAAGATAAAGGTCTACATATCAGTGTTTATATTTTAGGTTTAATCAGTTCAAATTATTTACATTGTTTACGCTAAAAGATTAAAAACAGAGGGAATAAGGGTCAAAGGTGAAATTATTAAAAGATAAGACAGATTAAAAAGTCCTACTTAGTAACAGATCTATTTATCTCCAAAATGGCGTACGGAGGTTATAATATAAGAAGTGGTTACCTTCGATGGGTGGTGGGGGTAAACAAAATAAAAATAAAATGACGTCCGAGCAGCCACTGCTGACGGTCACGTGACTTAAAAGAAGGCGTGGCCTAATAATCACGTGAGTGGTTATGTTGAATTAAATTTAAATCCCCCGCCAGGGAGTCACATGACCGAATACTAGCCTCCGATTGGCTGCCTAATGATCACGTGGCCGACCATGAGAGTGGTTAAGGGTAGGTCGAAGTAAATTTGAATTTAAATCTCCCGCCATAGGTCACGTGCCCAGTGGTTAAGGTAGGGTCGAGGCTCAAAGGTCAAGGTCACGGGAGTGGTAAGGTAGAGGTCAAAGGTCAAGGTCACGGGAGTGGTTAAGGTAGGGTCAAAGGTCAAGTCTCATTGACCCTGTGCCAGAACCGGCCTTTTATCCCAACTTATACCAAATTTTGAAACTAGACCTTGATCCTTATGTACTTGTCTATCCCGATGATATAACAATATTAGCTCCGTATTTCGAGAAACACCTGAAGATATTGGAAGAGGTCTTACGACGCCTCGCTGAGGCCAACCTCATCATAAACTGGGATTAATGCCTCTTCTGTCGAAAAAAACTGAAACACCTTGGCTACGTAGGTAGTACAGGAATGATATCAGCAATAATGAACTACCTAAAAACCAATAATGTGAAAGGAGTTTGTAGGTTCATTGGAATAGCTTCCTGGTATAGAAGATTAGTACCAAATTTCACCATTGACTGAACTCATAAAAAAGAAAATTAAATGGAACTGGGAACGTAAGGAAAAAGCTCTTAACGACATTAAGGAGATACTGGTGTCAGCACCACTTTTAACCAGACCGGATTTAAATCTTTCATTCACATTACAAACGGACGCATCTAATTCAGGACTGGGAGCAATTCTCTCCCGTTCGTACAAAACATAACGAAGGCTGAAGGAAAAATATTATTGGCCAGGCATGAATTTGGAGTTAGAGGCAACGTGGCAAGATGCCAAACTTGTTTGGAAACCAAACCAAATCAGCAGAAGCTATCAAGTTTAATGGGGCAACAGAAAGTTGCAGAATAACCGTGGCAAATAATAAGTGCAGACTTGATGAGGCTCTTACCGTTGTCGACGAAGCAAAACAGGTTCATACTGTGTATTACAGATTATTTTTTTGAAATACTCCATCTTAGTCCCTTTGAGATAAGCTACAAGCAGACTCGTGGTGAAACACATAGAAGAACAAGTTCGAAGTTCCTCAAATAATAATATGTGATAACGGGGTCCAATTTAAAACCTTGATGGAACAATATAAGGTCACTACATGGTTCACGGCTTTTTACCACGAGCCAAGTATAAGCCAATCGAATAGGAAGCGTCAACAGGGTGATAAAAATTATGCTGACCTCGTACGACAAGGGTAACCATAGGACCTGGGACAAAGAGTAACTAAGCGTAGCTTATGCTCTGAAGATGGTAGTACACGAATCTACTGGTTTTTAACCGGCATATATATTAACTATGGCCGGGAACTAGCAAGAAATTGGAAATGGCCATGGAGTGAATGGTGGTAGGCCAAAAGAGCTAGACCAAAGCACTTATCCAAGATGCAAAAAATGTCAGAACTCTGAAGTAGTTAAAGAGAACCTGAAGGCCGCCTACGATAAAAGCACAAATGTTTACATTAGACATAGACCCGTCGATTACCATGTAGAACAGATAGTATGGTGTAAAACTCACCATCAGTCAGACGGCGCAACGTATCGAGTAAACTGGCACCCAAATACAAGAAATGTCGGATCAAGAAGGTGATATCACCCATTATAGTAGAGCTAGAGGATTGGTTCTGGTGTAAGCGCGGGGAATTGGCATGACCAAGACTTTTTTCTTTTGGTCCACTAGTTTTACATTCTTTTTTTTTTTTTTTTTTTTTTAGAAAAGGGAGGGGTGTTACGGTTGACATGGTGAAATAAAAACACTGGCGATATCTACGTAGACAAAGGAGTATTACGGTTGTCATGATTGAAAAAAAATCACTAGCGATATTGGCGGAGACAAGTGGGGATGGTATTGTGAAGGTGACTGTTTGTATCGAAATATCACCTTATAAGAGATGTTAATGTTTTGTTTTGATAAATTATGGTGTCTTACTTCATTGGGCTGTCAGTAACACTAGAAGTGTGGATATAGTGCAGTGCGTGACAATGTTTCTTCAGCCCGTCTTGGATAAGAGAGTGGTGGGAGGGGTCATCTTTATACTTCTGGGGGAGGAGAGACGGTGACCGAAAAGGAGATATCGGACAACCTTGTGTTCTGCCAGGAGTATACCCAAGGCCTACGTGGGGTTCGAACTAAACTTTATTTCATTTTTCTCTTTTGTGTAATAATGTAAATAGTTAATAAGATTAAGCATTTAAGTTAAGGTTAACTCAACCTGTAAGTTTGATTTGTTTTATTAATTGATAATAATTCTCTTTTTTCCTTTTTCATTCTGAGTACATATATTTCTTCTTATTATTAAACTTTTGCACATATAGTTTTGCTGTTCTTTCTTAAGCATATAAACTGCTTTCAACTTATTAATTTACTTCTTTTTTTTTTGTTCACTCAATATTATGATAATTCAACAGGTGGTTTTCTGTTCTAAATGTATTCGCCAGTGGTCATAAATCGATAATTGTTTATATAGGGGCATATTGTAGTTATATTGTGGGCATATTGAAAACATTGCTTTGGTTTTTTCGCTATTTCCAAGGGAAAAAATAACGTGGCGCCTAAAGAGCAATTTATTCTTTATTGTTTTTTTCCCTTTTGCGAGTATATATATATAATTTATTAGTGATTCAAAGTTTCTTCACTTCGACTGAAAGATTTAACTGATGAAGATGATAATCGAGACCAATATCTGTGTTTATGTTTTAGGTAT
>NW_027116166.1:65378-67207 GCF_000696795.3 Halyomorpha halys
TTTTACTTTAACCCACCCCCTTCTCCGCTGAACGTGAGCAAGTATAAACGTTAAATATATAACTAAAGATAAATTAAAATTTGCGGTTATAACACATCACAAAAAAAATAAATAAATAAAAAAGGTTGGAAGAATTTACGGAATGTGCTGATTAGCTATGTCCCAAGAAGGTACCGTTTTACCAGTAGCTCTGTGGTAATGATTATGTTAAGAATGCAGATATACCGGTGAGAGGCATGGCATGTAAGAACTTACTTTTTTGTGATTGAATATACAAGGGTGGTTTGACAAGTTACCGGAGTCACCGTTGGATGTCAGTGCTAGAGCAACGAGGTTCCCGCGCAATAATCACACATCCTTTGTATATGAACTGAAGCGAGTGGTGGTGAAGACTCTTTGTTGTTGTTTTATGCGAAGTAATTTGTGACAATGGAAAAAACTGAGATTTGAGCAGTGATTAAGGACTTCGTAAAGTACTTTCAAGACACACTGGGGGATCCTGCTCCAAGTGGATCAGTGAGTTTAAATTTGGTCGGGAGAGCTTAGTGGCCAAAAAGTGCAACGATCCAAGAATTTATCGCAAAAAAGGTCATGGAGGATCGTCGACTGAAAGTGCGTGAGATTGCTAAAGCTGTCGGGATGTCATCTGAACGGGTATATCACATTTTAACCGAAGAATTGGAATGTAAAAATTATCCGTAAGATGGGTTTCGCGGCTCTTGACATCGGACCACATATATGCACCAGATTGGAAATGTTCGAACAAAATCTGGCCCGTATTCAGCGCAACCAACAAGATTTTTTGCGCAGGTTTGTGATCACAGATGAAAATTTGGTCCACTACTATACCCCAGAGACAAAACAGCAGTGGACATGCTGAGTCTCCACCACCAAAGTAAGCAAAAGCAGTACATTCAGCCGAAAAGGTCATGGCCTCTGTTTTCTCGGATGCAAAACGCATTCTGCTGAAAGATTTTCTTCTTACTGGCCAAACAATTGCGTGGCAATACTACGCAAACCTTCTAGACCAACTACAGGAAAAAAGTAATTTTTCATCAGGACAACGCCCGCCCGCACATAAGTGCTATTGCCATGGCAAAACTTCATGTACTGAGGTACGTATTGTTGCCACATCCACCAGATTAGGCACAATCAGACTTTCATCTCTTTCCCAAGCTGAAAATTTTCCTAGGTGGACGGAGATTTCCTACAACGGAAGAACTGACAGCCGAATTGGAGAGGTATTTTGCAGGCCTGGAGGAATCTCATATTCGAGATGATTCAAGGCATTGGAACGTCGCTGGACCAAATGCATTAGTCTACAGGAAGACTGCTGAAAAATAAAAGCAGTTCCACCGAGGTAAGACACTTCTTTGTAGTACATTCCGAGAACTTTCAAACCACCCTCCTATTATTCTGGTGAAGTTTATTTATTAAAGTAATACATTTACAATCATAATAATATTAAAATGTTTATCCATACAATCATTAAATTATTTACATTTCAATGAATAAATAAACACCACAAAACATTCGTTCAGACATGGTGGTGCTCCCAGGCGGGAAGCAATAACAGTGTTGGTTCTGGCGGTCCTTCATAGGTAGTATCATTAAAGTAACAGTGGAGATATTTTTTCAAATTCTGTTGAAATATAAATATATATTTGTAAATGTGTTGGTATCCAAGTTCTGAAATAAATGTTTCATTGAGTTAAATAAATATATTTTATTTACGTTTGTTGATTTGATGTTTTCCAGTAAAATTACTGTAAATTGATATATATATATATATATAAGTTATCTTTTTCTGAAGTAAGAAACTAAAAATA
>NW_027116166.1:74722-87383 GCF_000696795.3 Halyomorpha halys
GTGTGTCTAAGTATATACTTTTTTTTTTTTAATCTCTAAAAGTATATATAATACCAATATTAATTTAAATAGTATTCATGTTACTATAAAATAACAAAGAGCACTTGGCAATGGGAGAGATATATATGAGATGAATTCACCAACTCAATTAGATCTTAGTCCCTTGTAAAATGTTTCTCAATCTATTGTTAGCTATGTACTCTGAAAACTAACTGATCAATTGAAATCCTTAAAATCAGGTCTAGTTTTACGGGAAAAATTATCTTCTAAAAATCATTTATGCTTTAAATGAGGACATATCATTAGTGTTCATATCAGTTAATTTCTGTTTTAGAGATCAGTTCACTAAATTACAATAATTGCAAGGATATAGATGTAATTCAGAAGATAGAAAAGAAATTTCATTGTTGGATTTGTGATCATTGTAGTAAGCGTTCAGCTGACTTGTTTCGGCATGTGAAAGAGGTCCACTTAAAGTACAGACCATATCTTTGTGGAATATGTGGATACCGAACCTGCAGGACTCATACTTTGAGGGTCCATATGCTGACTGTCCACAAAGAAATTAAAAACAAATGTCATCATTTTAAACATGGTTCAGCTAAGGCTTTGGAAATTGCTCAGAAGTTGAATCATGGAGAACCCCAAAATGTTTGTGCTTATTCTAATAAGACAGGTAACTCCCAAGATTGTATGATGAATATAAACAAGCTGGAGAAAACTTTCTTTTGTTCATATTGCCATCATAAAACGAAATGGCTAGGCAGCCTGCGAAACCACATATCTGCAGTTCACATGAAGCTGAAACCCTACAACTGTCCCATCTGCAACTTCAAATCTTCTGTACGTCACAGTATAAAGAGACATATCAAGGCAGTACACATGAAGTATAAGCCTCACTTGTGTCCCTTATGTCCATACAAGGCAACAAGATCTGATACTTTAAAGATTCATATGAAACGGCTACATTCAGAAGATGGTCTCAAGATAGAAAATACTTAATAGCCTAAGCAGCGAGATGATTTATTTTAGAAAAATCCGTTACTTTATACCTAGAACCTGGCAATGGTGATGAAATAGTACAAACTTAGACTGACCAATAGCAGAAACGATTAAAGGACTGACTTCCTAGAGTAAAAACAATATAATAACAAATATATATATTTACAATTGATCTATTTTTGGATTTTAACAATTTTTTCATATTTCTTCAAATTATAAGCCCTCGGTATGGAATTATGTTTTTATAAAGCAATTAACCAAATTATTGTCTACAACCAGGAATGTAGGTGTTAGCAAATTTTATTTTTCCGTTAAGTAAAAAATAATATCTACTCAGTTTTAATAATGATAGTTGTCACAGAAGATTGATTTAAATTTAAAACAAGTGAAATCTAAAAGTGATACAATTAAATAAAACTATTTATTAGGCAATGTTCAGAAAACTCCTTCAAAACAAGCTTCCTTTGGAGAGGGAGTTTCAGCAAGCTTAAAACTAATTAAAAATGTTTTGAGTACAAATATTCAACAGAGGTTAATAAATATGAGCATAGTCTCCGTAGAGCATAAATAAGCTGTTCCATAAACATGGTGAGGACATAAACATTTTGGTTGAAAAATTGGAATGTGAAATGAGTTAGTATGGAGGGATATAGAGTAAAACTTCTAGGTTTTCGGCTTTGACCAGTGAATTCACTAGGCTGACAGGAATACTTTCAACAATTATTATGACAGAATTGATTTTAGAAAGATTTTTTTTTTTAAAATAATTGCTCAGTTTAATTATTTGAGCTTTCTTGATACTTGTTTGGAAGAAAACTGAATAAATATGTTGTAAAATTACAGGAGTGTTACTGATACCCATCCGTTTTTGGAAAGAAGCATATCCAATTTCTGTAGGTGCATGCAAAATTTTGGATAAAGATATAGATTTTTAGAGATCTTACAGTCTTAAGGATAAATGTTCAAAGTTTGGTCCACATCTGTACTTAGTAGTTCTCCATTAGTATTACCAATATTATGATAAAGAAGTTAATGTTTTTCAAGTAACACTTGGTAATGTTGCAGTTACATTTTACTGTTTATGGCAGTTTTTGAGAAGAGAGCTGGTTTCTTTCTTTTAATCCTCAAAATCATGACAAGTATTCTTATTATTTTCCTTGAGTGTTACACTAACTTATCAATAAATAATTTCATGCTTTCATGTTAAAAAAATAGATCAGGCTAGGAAGTGATAACAAATCCAAGTTTTCCTCACCTTCCTAACCATGCTGGCCTTATATTTGAGCTGAAATTTCAGGAGTGATACCTTCCAAGAGTTACAAAAAACACTATTAGAAACAGAAAAAATCAAATATTGAGGACAAAATAATATTGATAGAAATTACTAGATGATTTTGTTCATTTATAGATGTTATAAAGAATGTTTGGTACAGTTGATATAAATGGTAACATGTAAGTCATAAAGATTTCCAGTAACAATTGCTCCCATAACAAAAACTGAGGTTTCTTAAATTATGATATTTATGTTTATAACACTCATGAGTTCCTATTCAGTAATTCAACCAATGAAAATATTTTTTAAAAAATTGAGAATACTCTTTGCACTGAATTTTTGAAAAACAGTCTTTGTAGACTACTTAAAATTAGATATCCAAAGTGAAAAGACCCATTCATACTCCTCTTTCCTTTTCATGAAACATTGAAGGTTTAACAGAAAAAAATTAACTAATAGTTTTGAACTACCTCATTGTTTGAATTAAAATAAAAATTACAAATGACAAAAAGATTTGTTTATTTTAAACAAAATTTAATTCAGAAATAGAATATTGATTTATTAAAATATAGTTCTGACAACAAATATTATATAGTAAGGAAGTATTATATCTTATCAGTTGTAAACTGATCGATATTAATTAAGATTATCAATTAATTGATAACAGATTGATTTGATAGATCGTGGCAGAGAACAGATGTTTTTCATTGTGGAAAAATGTTATCTTAGTGTAGTTACAGTACTGTCTTTATCAGTCATTAGTTGGCAAATAATAAAAACTGTTTCTGTTCACTTTTATTTTTTCTTGGTCCAGATATCATGCTACAATATTTTTAATTTTAAACATTTAAAATTAAAAATATTACACTTCTTGTATAAATACTTCTGGTGTTAAGATAAAGTGTTCCCTTCACCATCTAAAATACCACCTTTTGATCTAATAAGTTCAGTAACATAAGTATGTCCACATTTTTTGGCTAAGGTCATAGGAGTTTCATTAAGACTAGTCTTAGGATTAATTAAAGCATTATTTTCCAACAGAAAATTGACAACGTACTTTCTACCCCAAAAAGCAGCTTCGTGAAGTGGAGTATATTTAGTGTCATCAATCACGCAATTTACTTGACTCCTATCACATGCAAGGAGCATTTTTACAATATCAAGGTGGCCTTCTGAGCATGCCGTATGGAATGGTAGTTGACCAGAGCTGTCTACAGATTGTGGATCTACTTCTTGTTTCTCTAAAAGTTGCTCAACCAACTTAGTCATGCCTTTGTGAGCTGCATGATGAAGGAGTGTTGCTCCATCTGAGTCCAAAATAGATACATCTGCTCCTTTATTCAACAAGAGACTGGCGATTTCATGATTTCCTCCTTTTACAGCCTTAACAGAATAATTTTGAAAATCAATTATGTAATAACAGTTTTTCCATTATTCATGGGTGGATTAATATTTTATAGATTATTTTGCATAATTATTATTACATTAAAGGTGATACAATATATTCTTTACGTATCTTAGGGGAACATCAAACACATTTCTAATTCATATTAACTTCAAATTCATTAAACTAATTAAAAAATGCATTAATTCCTCAGAAGTTATTTACAACAAATATAGTCATCCTCCACAAAGGCATGTAAAAGATAACCCAACTTCATTGTAGGGAAACTAAACATAAACAATAAATTGTAATACTATAATTTTATAAACCGATTGTAATACTAACACATCACTGTATGGCACCATTCCTTCTCAGAAATTCAGAAATAGCAGCATTCCCACTATAATGTGAAAAATTTAGTGGGGTTTCTCCATCTTTAGTGACAGGATTTATATCAGCTCCAACTTCCAGCAAATAACGCACTACAGATAAGTTATTCCAGAAGGCAGCCTCATGAAGAGGGGTCCAGTGGATTTCATCCTTTGAACTAGGATTGGCTCCAAACCTCAAAAGTTGTTGGACAACTAATAAGTGACCATAATGGCAGGCAAAATGTAATGGTGTTTTACCACCGTCATCTTTCAAATCAACTATTTGTAAACGTCCTAAATCTTTATTAGAAAGCAATTTCTCAACAATAATGTTCATTCCATTCTTAGCGGCCCAATGGAGTAGAGACATATCCGTATTATCTTTTCCAACTGTTGTTGCTCCAAATGAGATAAGATACTCAGCTACAAGCTCTTCATTATCTTGAACTGCCTTTGAATAGAAAAAAATATCATTTTAATTTTATTCTTTTTATATCTTTTGATCATAAAACTGATAAAATCATAATATATTATGAGTGCTTCATCAAATGACTAATATGATTGATGATTACATGAAAATTAGTAACAATGCAAATAAAAATTAAGGAAATTGCATCAATCAAAAACTTTAATCTTTACTACATACATAAAAATGGAATATATTCTTAGCATATCATAAATCTTAAAAGAAAAAATTATTATTTTCTTTGAGTTTATGGATTATTACTAGCAGTGCCACACAGTTTCACTCGCATTAAATTTGGATTATATAAGCCTCTTTCATACAAAAGATGTGTACATGTGCATCTGATTTATTGAATAACATTCAAAATTTATGTAGAAAAACTAAAGGACCAATAACAGGAAAAAAAACCCAAAAAACTGACTAGACAAGAAAAATCTTCACTTTGATGGTATTATACTAACAAGATATGTTTTAAACTTGTAATTGAAATTCTTAGTCAAACATTAATTTATAAAAAAATAGAAATCAGATATTAATAATACATAAAAAATTAAAATACTATAGTTTTCTTAACTTATTGAGGGTGTTACTGCAAGTTATTATTGGGAACAATCCCTGGTTTATCGATGGATACCAAATAAATTAATGTAAATCCTGCCTTAGCTAGCTTTATAATTATTCACAATAGATTCCCTTTTTCACTTCCTTTTATATTTTCCATAAGAACTTACACTAGCCCATGGCTATTTCTCCCGTCACTATAGTAAGTGGACTCACTGTAATAGTCTCTCCAATGCTGGGCTTCACCTTCAAGGGAATGACTAAGGACTTTGCATTTTCTTCCAGCACTGAGATATGACTGCCTTTGTTCGCCCTTCAGGTTCTTTGTCTCCCTACTCTCATTTCCACAGCCTTCTTGGCTTACTTAACTATCATATGTTAGGTAATCCACTATAAACTCTTTAAAGAAAACTTCATAACTTTAGTATAAATTGCATCCTCACTATCGAAGGTAGGAAGCTTTGTAGATCCCTCCAGGAACTGAAAAAAAAAATTATCCCCTCAGAAATGAAAAATTTGACTCAAATTTTACGTTTTAGACATCAAGGAACAAATCTGGTTCTGTGACTGTTTCTAGTCATATTTGTGTTGGGGCATAACCCATCAAAACACTTAACTGATTTGGATGAAATTTTCAGGGATTGTACAGGTTGTATCTAGTTGGTGCCATATTGCTTCATAAGATTCCATCAAATATTTTTCCTTATGCATGGGTAAATATATTTATCTCAATACAGCTATATTCAGAAAACAATTCATCCAATTTAGAAGGGAGTAGAAGATTAATGTAAAAATGAAAATCCCACACCAATACAGCTAGGAATATGCAACCATTACTGTGAAAGTTGTGTAAATATTCAAATGCTTCTGCAGCTTACTTTTAATTACGCCATAGCTGTATAAGAAATCAAGATCAATTTCTTTGTTTAACATGTAATATAACATTGTGAAGCTTATTATTAATTTCTCTCACCATTATTTCTTTTTGAAGAGAAAATATTATTTTTTTAGTGTATAAAAAGTAATAAGTATAATCAAGACTTGGAAGGATTATAACTTGTTATAATTTTAAGTTATGAAATATTTGCAATTTAAAAATAATTTCTTTGATATATAGGCTTCTTATAAGTATTAATTGGCATTTTATTGCCTTATATTGGCAAATAACATTTATCTGATCAATTTATAAGTTATTTGAACTTTTGTCATTTCAGATCATAAATTTAAATATTTTAAATACCATTATAAAATTCTCAGGGTCATTGGAGCAACATCGTTCTGTGGGAAACTTGGATTATGGCCTTATGGTCGACATTTGTTAGACAATATAATGACATTGACTACCAGAGCTTATAAACTTAATATTTTAAATATCTGAACTAACTTAAGTTTGTAAAAACTCAAAGGATATCCAACACTTATTTTTAAACATAAAATTGTAACAAATCAGTGATCAAAATTTAAAGACTCTTCATTGTAATAATATAGCTGGATATATTAAGTTTGACAATGCTTAGTTGGCAGAAGTCAACAATTTCTCGCCAGTTCTTGAACCAAACAGATCTATTTTAAGTCAATGATCAAGATCAATCATCATAATGATCAACTCAATTATCAATGATAGAGACCATTTTGGAAAATTATTACATTATTTTAAATTTGAACTAAAGTAATTTCACAAGACTTCTGAAATTACTTTAGTTAAAATTCATTCAGAATGAAATCAAAATATTATCATTATTAAACTTAAATAAAATGTTCACCACAATAGATTTGATAAAAATGTTACCTGCTTTATTTTATTAATGTTTTGATCTTTAACACAGTCATCTCATTAACCACATATTTTATTAACAATGGGACTTAATCATCAATCATGGTTGATTTAATTATTAGAAATTGAGTATCAATTCAGAAAGTGAAATATGATAAATATTAGGTATTTTTTATCACTCCGAAGCAGTTTAAATAAGTAATTTGAAATTATTTTGACATTATATTGCGTGTGAAAAGGAAAAGTTTTGTATTTTGTGAACTATTATATGTACAAAAGTCTATTAGTACTCAAAATTTAAGTAGTTTATAATCGTCTTCATCTTGGTAAGCAACAAACATTCAGTATAATAATAAAATAATGCATAAATAATCATAAAAATTAAATAACCACTGGTCATTTGCCAAGACCACAAATTTTGATTTAGAATATCATTAAACCCAAAAAGTATATCAAATAATCAGAACTACCAGAACTTTACTGTTTATTAAAAGTTACGTTTTGGGTGTGAGTGTGGGGGCGTACCCAGTAAAGGGCAGCTGCGCCCAGAAGTAAAAAAAACATTTTTTTTTGTTAGGCTCTAGGAAAAAGGTATGATAAAAGGCTATTATATTCATAAAATATTGTTACACTAAAATTTGTTATAATTAGATTTCTTTTACTGAACAAAGAGACATACTTCATGTTTTCTTGGACTGTCTAAATAAGGAATTCATGTTTTTTATTTGCTCAAGGAAAGACAATATCAGTTAACTTCTAGAAAAATTAAATCTCAGAAAGTGAGTGGAGTAATGAAATAGATTTTTTTTTTAAAAAAAAAGAAGGTTAGTTAGGTTTGTATATAAATAGATCTTGAAAATTAAACAAAAAAATAATGGTGAAAGTTCATCAGTGAACAATACCTTCCAGCCAAAAGGGGCTTCCTCTCTTTAAAATGTTTGAAAATTAGGAGAGAAATACTTTATTCATCCATGCTGCCCAAATACATCGCTACATTATACAGCATACTAATCAATCCATGATTGGACATATATAAATTACATGGTATAATAAAATAGAAAAAAAAAGTTTTCCCCCACAGTTTCCTTTTACAATCAATTCCAGTCTACACAATAAATACAAATATTTCAATTCATTCCTTATTTCTTTCTTGTTCCTTCAATTTCACAATTTGTATTTCTCCTGATCGACAAATTCACTCTCCCGAATTCACCATCTCAGATCCTCTCTAGACCCATTAAACAAATCCACTATTAGACGGCAACGTGAGATCAAACCATTAATAATAGTCCCAGCAGTAGATCAGTTTACCAAAAAACAAACAAATAAATCCATTTTACCAGAAAAAAACTAATACATAGATTCAAAGGAAAATATAATAAAAAGCCGGTTAAAAAAAACACTTGAATGGATAAATAAGTTTTAAAAAAAATAAAAGTAATAATACTAGTAAAATAAAATAATTTAATGAATAAATAAGTTAAAAACAGTTAAATAAAAGTGCGTTTTAAGCCATTTTTATAATAATTTCATTTTATATATGCTGTTGGACCCCCTCCCAAGCAGACCACCGGTTGAGAACCAATGAGGTCCAAAGGTCTGTTGAAAAGAGGCATTTTTAACCACACTCTGTAATGAAATACTCATCAATGATTTAACAAGTCTGTCTAAAAAAAAATGCCCATAAGGAAGGTAAAAATACATTAAAATAAAATGACATAATTTAAACTAATACTATATAACAATTAGAATCAATTACTTTAAAAAGAGGAGTGAGTGCATCCTTATCAATGCAGTCAACTTTTGCACCTTTATCCAACAATGCTTTGACAACATTAAAACATCCACCTGATGCTGCTATATGAAGTGCTGTGTTTCCGAGTGGCGTTTCAGCATTAATATCTCCTTCATACATATTAATGACGGTTTCATTGTCATTCAATGCTGCCTCCCATAAGTCTTCTTCCTTACGAAAAATATTTCAAAAAATTTTAATTACATAATATAAGGAATGCAAGATGAATTTTAAAAAATCTATAATATCTATCATTTACAATATGTATGTATTCAATCTAAAATATATATGCAACAATTTCAGTAGATGAATAACAGCTACATTAATATAAGTGATATGGTGAATAACAATAATTGAGAGAAATAGCTTTATATGATGAACTCAACAAACTTAAATTTATTCAATACAATTGAAATATTCAATAATTTTTAATCTCATGCCATGGTAGACTCATTGCCATAGATTATTTTGTATTACTTATCAACAACACCACCTAAATCTAAAACAAAATCCCTCACAATGACAATATAATTGACTGCCGAATCATTCTATTGACAAACATACTTTTTTTTTTCTTTTGACAGGACACCCAAACCCAAGAACTGCCTATAAAAGGCTAACTACATATATGAAGACTTTACAAGAGCCGATTAGGAATCTCCTGAATTAACTGCAAAATTCAATTTATTTCAGAGAGGTATCACACAAAATCCTCTACCTGGTAGTAAAAACATTTTCTAAATTTTAGGTAGTGGAATTATTTTTACAAGATAAATAATACGTTTGAATCAATAGTAGAAATTACAAACAATACCACAAAGACTGACTAAACATTTATGTTAAAATGCATGAGAGATGAGAATGGATAACCAAAAATAAAAATAATATAAATAAAAAACTACTTTTTGAGTGGAGTTCATCATATACATCAAATCATGAGGACGATCAAACTATTTTTCTCAACAAACTGTATTCCAACACTCGACGATTCACTCCTGTCAATTTCAAGTGTGAGTGAAACCTAAGGTGACGTAATGCATTGATAAGAGAAAATCAACAGTTCCAAAAGGGGAAATTATTTCCTTAAAGTGATATTTTAGTCCGGTTATTTTATTCAATATGTGTTAATATCTATATTAAAATTTTAATATCAAAAACTTGGTATTAGTTCACAAACAAGCTCTAATGGCGGGAAATTCAAAATCCACTTATAGTGTTATTATCCATCCTGCTGTAGTAGTACCGAAAAAATCGTCCCGAAGATACTACTTCACAAATACTCCGCGGAGGAATCAGCTGTTTTCAGATCCGATCAATCCCTTAAGTAGCCGAGTGTCTCCGATAATATCTACTTGTTCAGAAATGTTAAGGGACTCCTACACGGACATGACATCAGAGTTAGGCAGGAGTCATTACATGAGAATTTAATTACATGTTTCAGTTGAACTATTATTACACTAGGATAACCTTTAAATTGCCCAAAACATGAAAAATTAGAGGTTTTGAAGAAAAATCACACTGAAGTAATTGCAATTGATATTCACAATTACAATTACTTCTTGTTGCAAAGTAATTACAATTACAAGTAATTTAACTCATAAGTGAATTCAATTTATTTGAACATATTTGTTAAAAGCAGAAATCCTAATGCTCTGGATCTATACGTTTGCCACTTGCCGCTAATTCAAGGCTTGTACAAATACTTGGTAAACGCAAGAAGCAACAAACGTCGGTACCCTCAGGCTTGTGACTTTTGTCGGCTATTGAATTCGATTTACTCTATTTTCATTATAAAAAGGAACAGAATAGGTAGCTGATATGAAAGAAAACGTAAAGTATATTCATAGAAATAGAAATACTACCTAACTTATAAATTCATTTTTTTTTTCCTCACCTAGAAAAGATAAGAACAGCAAATGAGTATATACAAAATGAAGAAAGGAATGTATATAAGTTGGCAAACTAATACATCTTGTTTTGCCAGTGTGGCATTATAAGATAGGCTGCCGGGTCCGCTGAAGGCGGTGTCATCGATGATGGCAAGTGTTTGCCTTGAGCTTACTAGGAATAGGGAGGGGCTATTCCGGCTGGGGTTGATTGTAAGTTCAATGCAATTTTTACCAGATATCTATTAATTTAATTAACCGAGCATATAATGTCTTTATAAACTTTTTTTGTGGTTTATTTAATTAGGAATAAACCGCTAAAGTTCATTGACAAAATTTAAAACATTGTATTAAAGACGATTCGATAGAATTTTAAGGTATACAACCTTGGTGCCTCTACACCAGAGTTGGGCTGGGCAAATATTATTCGAATAACGAGAGACGAATACTTTTTTATTCGTGAATTTTCTACTCGAATAATCAATTATTCGTACAAAAAAATATGATCAACCGTCCGATTACTTTTTATTCGTGAATTTTCTACTCGAATAATCAATTATTCGTACAAAAACATATGATTAACCATCCGAAGACTTTTTCATTCGTCATTATTTTACACGAAAAATCAATTATTCGGGCAAAACAATTCGAATAACCATTTGAATACTTTTGCATCCGTCCATTTTATAGAAAAATAATCTCTTATTCGAAAAAATTAAATGATTAACCACGCGAATACCTTTGTATTCGTATAAAGACGACTTTTGTCTTACAGCTATACATAGATATATTTTAACCTTAAAGGTGGATCCACATGTTGGCCGCTCGCCACGAATCGGAGGCTTGTACAAATGCTCGGTAAACAAAGAGCAGGTCATCCACATGTCAGTGTTATTCAGAGAGGCAAGCATGGCGGACGTACTAGTGGTTTCAGCCATTGCACTTGGATTGTATTATTTTTATTACAAAAAAAGAAAATGAAAGGAAATTAAATATAAATAAATAAGATTAAATATAAAACTTATTATAAAAAGTACCAACAAACACCTTTAATTTCCTAACAGCTCTCAGTTGCAACTAGAAAAAGAACAATGGTGGAGATGCTACACGAGCGCTCTCACGAACCCCTTTGATCTGTGGTCAAAAAACCGACTCTCGACGGCTCAGCAACGAGCCTAGGCCAACCGAGCCAAGCCACCCATCCACATGCTCGCGTATGTCTGAGTTCGGCATGGCTCGGCCAACATGTAGAGGCCCCTTACATGTTAAAAATCAGAAAAGTTCATATAAATCGATAAGCGATCACAAAATCGATATCATTTTCATATTCTGCATTCGTCAAAACGTATAGAGGGACCCTAACATGTTTGAAATCAAGAAAGTTAAAATAAATCGATATGCGATGTAAATATCGATAGCATTTTCAAATTCTGCATATCCGAAAACCTATGAATTGGCTCCTATGTGTTAGAAATAAAAAAAATTAAAATAAATCTTTATAGGATCTTAAAATCGATAGAATTTTTGTTTTGTACTCTTATAAATATGTGTAATGGTATCTTCATACATTAGAAATTGAAGGTGGTACAAAAATAAGTGAATTATAAGAAAAAATAAATCAAATTGTTATTCGAATAATACGTATTCGACTAATTTTTTATTCGATTGAAATAGTATTTTAAAATATTCGAATAAAAAAGTATTCGGATTATTTAGTCGTATTTTTATTCGAATACAAATTTATTTGTCTCTCGTCAATCGAATAAAAAAAAGTATTCGTCTCTTTTCAATCGAATAATTTTTGCCCAACTTTGCTCTACACGTTTGCCTAAAGGGGACTCTACACGTTGGTCAAGCCGTGGCGAAATCAGACATGCGCGAGCATGTGGATGGTTGGCTTGGCTTGGCTAGTACGAGTTGGCCTAAGCTCGTTGCCGATCCTTCCAGACTCGGTTTTTTGGACACAGATCATAGGGGGTTCGAGAGAGCGCTCGTGTAGCATCTACAACTAAATTAGATGTTAGTTAAAATGGACAACTAAAAACAATTATATATAAGAAGATGGTCAGGGTTGCGGTCAAAAGTGAAACAAAAATAGGATTATCAATCAGTTGCAAGCCTACCTTCTACGCCACAACCCCTGATGAAA
>NW_027116166.1:87483-96535 GCF_000696795.3 Halyomorpha halys
CGATAAACTTCTCCAATGAAACAAAAATAGTTGTAAACTATTTTTGTTTCACTTTTGACCGCAATCCTGACCATCTTATGTATCAATTTTTACGGTCAACTATACCTACATATATAAAAACAATTATAGCTATAGATACATGACAACTATAACTAATTAAAATTATCTTTAGATGTTGAAAAAAACTGATAATTAATTCTTTAACCCTATTAATCGTTAACATATTGGGATCCCTTTATCAGATTTTGGAGACGCTAAAATAAAAAATAGATTTTATGATCGCGCGACTGCAGGTCGATTTATTTTAACTTTTCTGATTTCAAATATATTTGGGTCCCTATATGTGTTCTCGAAGGTGCTGAAAATGAAAATAAAATCGATTTTATCATAGCACCCTTGTGTATCGATTTATTTTAACTTTTCGGATTTCTGATACATTAGGGTCCTATTATACGAGTATGAATATTGTGAAAAAATAGTGCTGAGAATGAAAATTAAATTTATTTTAAGATATTGCGCTTGTGTATCGATTTCTTTTAACTTTTCGGATTTCTTGCATATTGGAGTCCCTATATATGATTTCGGAGATACTGAAAAAGAAAAGAAGAACGATTTTATGATAACGTGCCTGCGTATCGATTTGTTTTAACTTTTCGGATATCGAACATAGTTTAGTTTTAGTTTCCAATGCAACTACAGTTAATTTAGCTTTAGTTTTTAGTTATTAGTTATAGCTAACTTTTTCCCAACTCTGTTTAGAACTACCAACAAATGAATATTTGTACTCTCCGTGTTTTAATTAATTAAAGAATTTCCCCAACCTTTAGAGTTAATAATTAAATCCTGTTTATGGTTGTATATTTTAAAATTCCATCGATTCGGTGTAATTACATTGTTGCAAACCTTGTTAATCAACTTTAACAGTTTATTTTTGATTTAACATAGCACGAATATATTTTTATGACGACATTATATGTCTAGGTAATTAAATTAAAAGACTCAATTCATAGGTTACATTGTACCATTTTTTTGAATTTTTGCTTTCTACAACCTACATTGATGATATTTACGTTTCCTTTTCATTTCACTTATCTTTATTTTGTTCCTTTTTATAGCAAAACTAAATTGATTCGAATGATAGAGCCGAAAAAATTCCAAAGAAAAAACAAGCATGTGGATACCGGCGTTTCTTGCTTCCTTTGTTTACCAATTGAATGTTCATTTGCACAATTCTTCGATTTGTGGTTAGTAAATTTACTAAAGCAGTAGAAGAAAAAACCATTTATTGTTAAGCAACGTTTCGTCCCTCTCTGCAGGGGTTCGTCAAGACTGCAGATTGAAACTAAGATGACAACTGAGTAAGTTGTTCAGTCAGAGAAGAGATTGTGAATTTTGTCAGTTTCATCTGTTTTATCCACGACGACCGTCGAGTTGCCTTTGTCAGATCTGGTGACTATAAGGTGGTCATTGGATTTAAGGAAAGAACGGGTTTATGATAAATCCTGGAAAAACATGGGTGAAAAATTAGAGGATTGAGGGGATGGGTGTTAGAGGTGGTAAGACACATTACAGATACCTATGCGGGAAAGTAATTTGTTCTCCTCAGTAACAAGTCGGTCATCTCTATAAATAAATTCTAAGTCTGTGATAAGCGAGGGAATAAAATAAATACAGGGCCACCCGTAGTTCAGTGGTTAAGACACAGTCTTACCAATAAGGTGTCTATTCGCGGTGCCGGTTCGAATCCGGCCTGGGGCGTTGACTTTTTAGAATGAGTGGTGGTCCCACAAAAAGAAAGAACTTTGACCCTCAATCATGGTTAGGCAGAATAGGACTCCAACGGGAGTATTCGAAAAAAAAAAAATGGGGTGTTGACTTTTTTCATTGAGTAGTGATCCCACAAAATAAAGAACTTTGACCCCCAACCATGGTTAGGCAGTATAGGACTGCAATGGGAGCCTTCGCCAAAAAAAAAAAGATTAATACACTTCGAGGACGGAGTAGAGACATTAGATCCTGGACTTAAAATATTGAAACCATTAGAAGGTATGGTGGTGGATGCGATATTGTTGACCCAGTTTTCGTCTCCTGTTGGAAGTATTTTTGTGGTCCTTTTTGCCAACCCCTGACGGCTACCTGAGTTACTGCCGCGTATTAAGCAAGGTGGGAGTGTCAAGATTCATTCTTTGGAACCGCCGAATAATGAATGTTAACTGCCCTAGTTGTGAATCGAACCCACAACATTCCGAACCGAGTGCACTGGGACCTGCGCCCCAACTCGCACGGCCATCACCTCGTCCCTAAATTTAGTGGTAAGAGAATTTGATTGATGAGAAAGTAATTGATTAATAACAATAAAAGTAGATAATAGTAGATTGATAACAATATAAGATAATATATAATATTATAGAAGTAAGAATTATACATAATAAAAGATGAAAAATTAATAAAACAGAATGTGTTGAAGAAATAAACATAATGAAAGGTACGGAGGAAAACTTAAATGATGAGTAATGGACTTAACATTATAACATATGCAAGTAGTGTCTAAAAATAATGAAAAGCAATTAAAATCATCCTAATGAAATGTGTGAAAGAAAACTGATAGAATGAGCGAGAAAGAAAAAGAAAAAGAATTAATAAATGTATGTTACAATGAATAAAAATTGCACAACAGAGATTACAGTTATCTAGATAAGTAAAAAAAAAATGAGTTCAAATAGATATTGAGTGTACGGGAAAAAAAAAGAAAAAGAAGGGACAAGGGAGAAGAAATATAGAAAACAAAGAAAGAAAGAAATATTAGAAACAAGAGGAAGACATACATGCTCCAGCAGAGTTTCTGACTGGTGATTGAATTTTGATATCACCCATAGAGATCAGGCAAAAAAAAAATATGTTAGTCGAACGGAAATAGTAACGGCCAAGGATGAGTAACCATGAAAGACCGTTGGGACAAAATAAGGGAGAACAAATGAAATTAAACTGAAATTTAAAGATTAAAATACATAAAAAGTGTGAAGTAAAAACTATGAGGACGAAAGGTCAAAAAATTCTAGAAACTTATAGTTGGGCTAAATAAATGAATGATGAAGATAAGAAAATGGAAATGACATCTTAAATATATCTAATTCCTTTTCCATCTCCCCCTTTTCATGATGATTAATAATATATTTCATGATAATTTTGTATCCACTTTTTTTCTGTCTGTCAGTTTCAAATAATTCTAATTTCATATGGGTATTCATTTAATAACGTGTACAAAAAAAAACAAATATGAAATAGGCTACAAATATCTTGCCGGATATAACAAAAATTTTAAAAGTTGAATTTTGTATTTCGTCTGAACAAGCTTGGTAGATAGGTTTCTTTTGTGTCAGTACTAACTCAGGTCAACAAATTTTAGATAGGTAAAAAATTTAATAACTAAAAAATAAGATATGAATAACTAACAGAAACTAATTTGAATTTTTATCATTACAAGCTTGGAAATAATTTACTATTTGGTTAAGTTATTATTTTTTCTGTTATATGTAGTTTTAATCTTTTAATGTTTTTATAGGCATTATGTGATAATAGTTCCTTTAATTTACATTTTTTTTTATGCCAAGACTCTAATTAGAGTACTGCCTAACCATGGTTGCGGTTCAAGATTTTCATTTTGTAAGACCCTCACTCCGGCGCCGCCAACAGATATCTGATTAGTTTAGTACAAGAGCCGGGAAGAAAAAAAGGCAGTTATCTCATCCAAATTTTTAATTACTTAAAGGAAAACTATGTATAATTACTAGTAAAAATTGAGGAGTCTGCCAAATATAGGTAGGGGGAATAAAAAATGGCAACTGTTTCAAAACCTTAAAAAAACATTAATTTTTCATTCGGAGCTCTATATCTTAAAAACTACCAACAACACTAGAAAATCTAAGAGATCATTATTTAAAGAAGAGTAAATTTGCTGAAATATTAGTCCTAAAAGAGCTATTTAAGTCAAATAGTTCTCGAGATATAGCTTTTTAAAAAGCAAAATTTCTTAAAAATCTTCTGAAAGATTAGTAGTTGGCTAATTTATATTGAGAAATCTATATCTCAGGAACTATGAGACGTACAGATGTCTCTTTTTTAGCACTCAAATTAATATCAAAATAATTAAAGCTAGTTTAATGGACTATGTTATGGTAATAAGTTTATGACCTTTACCTTCCTAGGAATAGTAGTTATCATGATATTTGCTAAAATAAATTGATTTATAGTTGTTCGGACAATAAGTTTGATTTATGAAAAACTTCATTTCAGAAACTATTGGACGTACAGATGTTTGCCAGCGCTCAAATTAAAGCAAGTTAAATTTACTACAAAATAGTTTATTATTTTTATCTTTGTAGGAGTAGTAGTTTTTATGATATTTGACAAAATAAACTCACAAAATGTTAATTTATAGTTCTTCGAATAAAATCTTCGATTTTTGAAAAAATATATCTCTAGATCCATAAGACGCACATGTCACACTTATGGACGCACTGCCAACACTCAAAATAAAGGAAATTTAACTTACTATTAAATAGTTTATGACACTTATCTTCGAATATAAATTTGGCAAATGAAAATTTGTCCGAACAACAATAAATCAATTTATTTTAGCAAAATTCATGTACACTATTACTCCTACGAAGATAAACATCATAAAATACTTTATAGCTCATTGAACTAGCTTTAATTTGAGTGCTAATCGACATCTTTACGTCAAATAGTTTTTAAGATATAGATTTTTCAAAATAAATTCACTAACTACCGATATTTCAGTACGTGCAATACAACATTTTTATGAAATGTTGTTTTTTAAAAAGCTATATCTCGAAAACTATTTAACGTAAATAACTCTATTAGGGCTCATATTTTAGCAAATTTGCTCTTCTTTAAATGACGTTCTCTTAGGTTTTCTTGTGTTGCTTCTACTTTTTGAGATAAAGAGCTTCGAATGAAAAATTAGTTTTTTTTATTGCTTTGAAACAGCCGCCATTTTTTATTCCCCTTACCTATACTTGGCAGACTCATGAATTTAGACTAGTAATAATACATAGTTTTCATTAAAATAATTAAACATTGGGGTGAGATAACTGCCTTTCCTCTTGGACTCTTGTACTAGTAAGACTGCGCCTAGCCACCCGAACTATGGACGGACCAGGACTTTACTGAATTCGAAAATTGGGGTAAAACAACTGCCTTTTTTTTCCATGGGCTCTTGTACCTAATCGGATACAATAGCTCATGAATTTCAGTCCAATATATACAGTTTTAGCGATTCAAATTTTTTATTATCATAATTTTATATATGCATAAATCACAAATATGATAATTGTTTTGATCAAATTACGATCACGACGAGATCACTAGTTTATAGAAAAAAATAATTTTTGTAACTTAATAGTCATACTATGTGATATGTTTTGATTAATGTATAAACCATTTCTATTGACCAAACTGTAGTCAAGGGTCTTCAGAAGGTCATACAAGCGAAAATTCAAATTTTGACTCCGATTTCAGCATTTCAATTTACAGTGGATTGGATCGCAGTTAGAGAAGTATTGAGACATCCTAATGGACTAGTCTCTAATCACTAGCGATAGGATTGAAATCAATGGCTCAGATAAGCGTATGGGTTATTGCTCTACTATGTTGACATTCAACAGCAATGACATTGATATCACTGGTTATTTTCAGCATCATCATAGGTACTTCTATGGCCCGTTTTAGTAAGGATATTTCTTAACTACTTTTATAAAACTTTGTATTTTTATAGGTAATTAAGTCAATTTCACCATGATTACCGCAAGACGCATAAATGTCCCGTTTTAATAGATATACCTCACTAACCCGTTCAATTATTATGATTTGACTAAGAAAAGTCAACCTTTTTGGTTTACCTAAGTCAGTAATTATCCGACCTTATTTCTAAGTAAAGCCATCCGAATGACCTGATCATAAAATCGTAATAATAGTTCGAAGTATTTTCTGATAAGCCATATATGACACGAGCCAAATACTAATCATTTAAAGGAATAGTCGATATTTTGGAAACAAAATGTTTATGTGTATGTGTTATGTACAAAATGTTTATGTGTATGTGTTATGTACAAAATGTTTAGCTAGAAAGCTGCGACTACCAACCACCAGTCCTAGACTAATACAAAGATAGTAATAATAGTTCCAGGATAAAATACGATGTATATGCGACGTTGTTCTCCTACCACATGCTGCTACATAGCAACGTTTTGCTGTAATAACAATCAGTACTGCTGTGATCGATTACTCCACCAGTACAGTTGGTGAGTAACTGTATTTTCAAGTTTGGATGGATTTATTTGGTGTATTTTTTAAAATATTAATCAACGACAGACATGGAATCCTCATACAAGACTGAAAAGACAGGAAACTGCTCGTCGATTCCGACTATTACAACATTTACTGGACAAACGGTCCAAACTTGCAATCCATAAACAAAAGACTGATCTACATGACTGTTATAAGGCCTATCTGGACATGCGGAGTTGAGCTATGGGACTCCACTAAACCATCGAATTCTTCTCGAATCCAATCCTTACAGTCCAAAATCCTTAATGCTCCTCACTTTGTCACAAATCAAATCATCCATCAGGGCCTCAATGTCCCATATGTTGCCGATTTGGCCAGAACCAGATACCAATCCTTCTATGATAAACTTCCCAACCACCCAAACCAACTCGTTTCTAGCCTGTCTTCTCCTTCACTACCTAACAATCCTCCTAGGCGTCTGAAAAGAAGATGGCCTCGAGATCTTCTCCTTTAGAAATGTTTTTGGAGTTCTATCAATGGGTAGATTCTCCACATGTTTGTATGATGTCATAATATCACTTACAGAAAATTTACTTGATGTGTATTTATGCATACAGTTGTAAATAACAATAAATAAATTATTTAAAAAAAAATATAAATCATTGAGATTCACAATTTTAAGTAATTTTATTTACAAGTGCTCACGGATTGGGATGACATGGATTGGCTTGGGAAGAAACTATAGCTGATATTAGCAATTGAATGAAAGCGAAGCTATTTCGGTAGAACTGCAAAAATGATCATCCCAGACCGCGAAAAAAAACAACCCATTTAAACTTTCTATTAGTGATCTATCTTTTGAGGACAAATTAATTCAAGAAGTTTATTCATTTGATAAGTGATGGGGTATAAAACATGTTTCCTATGAAACTTTTTGTGATTATTGGATTGAAATGGCATATCTTGGCTATCCTGGTGTAAAGATTTCAACAGTTCTGATTCCAATTGCAACCACCTATAAGTGTGTGTCGACTTTTTCTACACTACTTACTATCAAGACAAAATCTTGAAATAGATAGTACGCGAAAAATGACATGAGAGTTGAACTCGTCCAAACAAATCCAAACATAAAAGAACTAATTCAGGCATAGCAAATGCAGCCAGTCTATTAAAATCGTTATTTAAATTTTACGATTACACAAGGTAATAATTTCTGAAAACATAATTGTTTGTAAACTGTCTTATTCACTACACTTTTCTTTTTTTATTAAAGGGGCCCGTGAGCTATTGAACAATGTTCACAAAGGGGACCCCCATGCAGGAAATTTTGAAAAGGTTTAAGAACCTCTAAACTAGCCAATTGTTGGACTTGTCTTCTTTCCCCCACAATTATCGGTTCTTTAAATTTCTTAACTACTTTTTTTGATCTAAAGGATGCCTCGTTGTTTTATAACCAAAAGATAAATAAAAATTAAGGTAGATAAAACCTCAATTTCATATTTCATGTGATATTCACCATCTGTTCAGGTACGGGGAAAAATATATGTTTGTTTAAATCTCATCTATATAAATAGTACTCTCAGATCTCCAGATACTTTCTCACTGGAGTATAAGAGAGGGGGGTATCAAGAGGGACGGTCTAGTGGCAGCAGTGAAGAATGATATAGGTGTTAATCTGACTTGAGAGCCTGGAGATAAGCTATTAATGTGAATCCTATTCTTGATCGAATTTTCTTAGTCGGTGATTAGGTATTGAGATCAGGGGCGATTATTGGAATAGTAATGGTTTTTTCCCTGAAGTTTTCAATTTAATTTTTTTTTTTTATACAGTCCATTAAAAAATTTAATTTTTACACAATTGTTTTATGTTCGTAAGCCGAATCGGATTTGATTGATTGTTGAACCCGAGGGAAAAAAACTTCTAATTAATTAATTAAACAAACAAAGTTATTTAATATCCTTATTTAATTTGTGAATAAATGTTCAAAATAGTTAGCGTCTTTATTTTCCCTTTGAAGGAAAAAAATCCTCACTACTTCTTATTTCTTTATTTCAACTTCGAACAACGTATTTTAATTACCCTACGTATTACATTTTCTCTTTATGGGAATTAAAATGTCATTTAATTTTTCTATTTGTAGACTTCTAACTACAAAGACCGGGACAATCTTGAAAATTGGACAGGGCTCTTTTTTAGAATTAATTAATTTCATAAATTATTTTATGTTATAGATACAAATTATCCTCGCGCGGGCTCATTACCGGGTAGGGATAAGAATAATGCTTCTTAATAAAAGAGGAAAGTAAAATTAATAACAAAAAATAATAATATTGGCACACTTAAATAAAACAAACAATTTTCATCTAATAGTAAAAAGAAACAAGTTAATTTGGAAAAGGGAAGAGAGAAGAAAAGAGAGAAAAAAAAATAATAAAATAAAATAACAACAATAATGAATAAATAAAATGAATAATAATAATAAGTAAATAGAGGTAGTGTGACTATGAATTAATTTTATATTTATTAAAATTTATAAAAGAATGCCCTGCAGCAATCTGGGCTTCAGTCTTCGGGTTGAGGTTGGGTTTCCCAGGTCACTGCTCCTTTAACTGTCAGCAACTGGGAGTGGAACTTCATGAACCGTTTTTTTATATAATCCTCTATTGACTCCATTTGTAATTCACGGTGCAATTGGCTATTTCTTATGAACCAAGGAGCATTAACTGCGATTCTTAGGACTTT
>NW_027116166.1:97220-102690 GCF_000696795.3 Halyomorpha halys
TCTAAGAACGCTACCAGGGTGTGTCTCTTTTTTTCGAATCCGCTAATTATAAATTCCGATAGTCTTGCCAGTTGGTGAGAAGTGGAATGACTGTATTGAAAACCAAATTGAAAATCAGGAATTATTTCGATGCTTTGAAAAAAAGAATTAAGATGTTTTTTTATAACTGATTCCAGTAATTTTCCAAAAATGAATAATAAACAGATAGGTCTATAGCTGCTGATTTGTTTAGCGTTCTTACCAGGCTTGTGAATTACTATAAGTTCGGCTTTCTTCTATGTATCCCGAAAGTATCCAGTACGAAGGCAACTGTTGAAAATTGATGTGATAAAAACGACAGCTTTCCTGGTTAACATTTTGATTGCTATGACTGGGATCAAATCATGGCCAGGACTTTTAAAATAATATTAGGAGATGCATATTCAAAAATCAGAAGAGAAAAAGTATATTATGCAACGATCGGTAAAGAAAGTTTGTATAAATATAGTAACGATAATGGAATACGACTAATAAGCTTACGCAAACGCGTAATCAAATCGATCATGTCTAAGTACAACATAGATGACAAAATAGTATAATTAACGTGAGATCCTATCGAGGAGCAGAATGTGGTTCAGATCACCAACTAGTAATCGCAAAAATTCGACAAAAATTTAATATAAAAAAGAGAAATGAAAACGAGTTCCATCCTGAAAATTTCGATTTGGAGAAATTACAAATCCAATTAATTCAAAATTTTTTAGCGCTCGAAATAAAAAATAGATGTGAAGTCTTAGAACCTTTAGATGAAGGTCACGAAGACATTGAGAAGTTATGGGTAGGAATTAGAGATAATAATAAAGAGGTCGGTAATTTGTGTCTCGGAAAAAAGGAAATTGATAAGAATAAACCCTGGTTCAATGAAGAGTGTTTTAAAATGTGCGAAGAAAAGCCGCTAAGTTAAAAACTCTCAATAATCTTAGCGAAAACAATATAACTTACTTCCGGGCCTCAAAAAATGAGATGTCTAAATTCCTCAGATATAAAAAAAAAGAATATCTTAAAAATAAAATAATCGAGATAGAAAATAACGTCAGAGAAATGTACAAAGGTATTGACCGATCCCGGAAATTTCGCTCTGCAGTGACGGAAATAAGAGATAAAAATAATAATATATAAGCTAATCCGGTATAACTTATTGGATAAGTTTAAGAAACACTTTGAAAGTATTGTGAGTACGAGAAATAATTGTCAATCTCCTCTGACTGAATACCAGAGTGCTGAACCGTGGATAGAAGAACCAACCGAGTTGGGAAGAAATCGAAATCGCCATCGCAAAATTAAAACCTTATAAAGCAGCGGGAACTGACAATATTCCTAGTGAACTAATCAAGGGATGTGGTGAAATCGGAGTTTCTAAAATACACCTTTTGGTTAAAAAGATCAGGGAAATTGAGGAGATGCCTGAGTCTCTACTTATTACTGTCCATAAAAAGCACCCGACGAAGGATTGTAATAGCTATCGAGGAATCTCGCTCCTTCCTGTATGTTATAAAATATTTACGCTGATCTTAACTAGTCGAATCACGGAATACGCTGAAGAAATTATCGGACACTGCCAATGTGGTTTTAGACGAAATCGTTCAACTATTGATCAAATTTTTTCATTACGGCAAATTTTGCAGAAAAAATTGGAATACAACGGGATAGTTCATCACCTTTATATAAATTTCCAAAAGTTTTACGATTCTATTGACCGCCAGGAACTATATAATATTCTGATCGAATAGAGAATACCAAATAAGTTAGTAAATCTAGTACGGATTTCCAAGACCGAAACGTTTAATAAGGTAGGAATCGGTAATCATTATTCTGAGATATTACAGGTCCGGTCGGGTTTAAAACAAGGTGATTCTTTATCACCTATCTTATTTCATCTAGGACTGGAATACGTCATTAAAAGTGTGATGAATACAGAAAAGGGTTTAACTTTGGGTGGTAGAAGACCGGTGCTTGGGTATGCTGATGATCTGATATTATTGGGTGAGAACAAAGAAACTATAGAACTAAATACAACCACGTTAATAAACTCCAGTAAGGAACTAAGTCTTGAAATAAATACGGATAAAACAAAATACATGGTTATCAGTAGAATCGCGAGCAGTTTCGGTGATATAGATATAGGAGGAAATGCGTTTGAACAGGTAGGTAAGTTTAAGTATTTAGGTTCTACGGTAACTTAAAAAAAAACGAAATTGATAAGGAAATAAAAGCTAGGTTGAAGGCGGGAATTGCTTGTTATTTTCAATTTCGAAACTGCTTAGCTTGTGCCTCTTATCGAAAAACTGCAAAATTAGAATTTACAAAACTATTATCCTTCCCACTGTTCTTTATGGATGTGAGACGTGGTTTCTTACATTAGGGGATGAACAGCGTCTCAGGATTTTCGAAAATAAAGTATTGCGAAAAATATTCATATAAAAGGTATTTGCACTTAACAATGTACTATGTATCGATTATATGCTTGTGACAAATTGTATGTAATAATCCATTAATAACAACTATAAAAAATGCCTAACTTTGGTTTAGGTTTAATGTGATAAGATATTAATGGTTTGGGATTAATATGATAATATATTGGTAGTTTGGGAATAATCTGATAAGAAAATGATGGTTTGGGATTAATATGATAAGACATTAGTTTAGATCCTTAATACAATTAAATTTTAGATACTTAATACAATTAAAGAAATATGTCTGAATTAGCATAACTGATTTCGAAAAAAAAGTATTTTAAAAGAATTCAACGCCTAAACGATCTCACTACGATAGTCTCTAGCAATAATATGAAATAAGTTATTGTGAGAATGGCTGACACGAAATTCAGAATTATGGGACAACCGCGTTAAGGATCGTATTTACCACTAGTGCTAAAACTACCTCCGGGAAAAGGTTGAATGACGTTTTATTTGTAAAACAACAAACTGGCATCATTAATCAACTTTTAGGTTCTTGAAATCGCCCATACTGCAGATATTTAGAGGATGTGTCGTCAGATTTGGTCGACTTCCGAAGCACATTTCAGAGATTATTATGAGAATTCTCTCAAGATGAACCCACATTGATGTATGAACATAACTCTATACTATTCGAGGGCCATCTCCATATTTTTTGGCTCTTCGTACTATGTGACATCAACTTATGAGACATTTCGTGAAAATTCCGCGCCAGTTCCTTTTCCTGAGTAATTGTTTAGTTTATTGGTAATTTTTTTTTTCACTTAGTATTATAGTCCTTTCGTTAGTAATTTTTTAGCTGAATTTTTAATTAATTCGGAAAATTATTTTTCACTGTGTCCCGTCGCCCTGACGTACAGCTGCAGCGAATACGAGAAAGAGAGAATTTAAACAGAATATTTTTATTTTTCTGTTGCAATAAAAATACATATTTAAGGTTCTTGAAATGGAATTAGCAAATATTAACTTTTTCCCTTTTTTTTTAAGAATACAACAACAGTGTAAAAAAATAAAACGAAGTCGTAAACACGCTTGCAATTGGGACAGATTTGCTTGGCCAGTACTCCCTTTTTATCTGATTCGAACCTATCTATATTTTTCCATGCTATCATATTTTCCTTTCAACTTATATTTTAGTTATTAATTTTGTATTTATCCAACAATAAGAAGTAGTTATTGATTTCAAATAGAGAAAATTAGAAGTTCTTAGAAGGAAGATTTTTCAATAAAAAATGTGTTTTGTCGAAAACTCTAATTCAAAATTTTGCACTTAAAAAATCGATTCTATAAAATAGCACTCCCGGACGGTCGATTTTAGCGAAACATTTGCTGTCGTCACCTATTAGACTATATACCCACCTTAAATTTGTAATATCAGTTTCTTGCGACTTCTGACTCTTGAATAAGCTGTTCATAAAGAGACACAAAGACCATTTTGCCGAACTAGGTATTTGAATTCAGAGGACGACCACAAAACAAGTATTTCCGACGAAAATTAGAATTCGAAATTTTTCATTATTGCAATACTTCCACATACTATATATTCCATAAATAGGAAAGTGAAAGTAAAAAGCAATCTCTGTGATTTGCATGTTGCTCTTGTACCTAATCTGTCTTTTTTTATTTTATGTTGTTCTTTCATGATCAAGCACTATTTTTGTTTTCTGTGCCTTGACAGGAGGCAGCTGGCGGTTGAATGTTAAACTAAATGTTGTCGGTGCTAAACTAAGGACAAACTTGGTAAGCCCGAAGCACAACACAAAGGCTGGATGATTGTTCTGACGAAATTAATAAATTACTTATAGAATCAGCACCGAAACACTTTCCCGGACGTCTTGCACCTGGTTCATTCAATTAAGCCTTCGTAAATAATGCTCTTGCTCTTTACCCAAAAGCTTCCTAGAATTTTGATAAAGGGATTTGGTTTTAAAGTACCAAATAGACCCTGTGGTGTCAATTGTTTTTATTAGAATCCACTGTTTCCAGTATCTAAAGACTCCCAGCTAGGAACCTTAAAATATTAGTAATAGCAATTAAGGAAAAAAAAAAAAGAAATTAATCGTCTTCAGATAGGAATTTTTGTAATTACAATAGCGGTTTTAAAAACAAATTTGCTGGTCACTGTCAGTAATTATATGTCAAAAGACCAACTTATTTGATTTAAGAGACAACAGAGTATTATTTAGAAAAGGAATTAATCGTATTTATGAAAGTAAATTTTCACTTCCAAAAAGTAATGTTTTTAACTTTATCAAACCTCTGTTTTTAAAAAGTTCATGCATCATTGTTGCAAAAATAACATGAAAAATTAAGTTCTTAAAAAGTTAAAATATTCTTTCAAACAAAGAATATATTTGCTAATGTAATACAATGGTAGTGTTTCAAGATTTTTAAATAGCCTCATCAACTGAATGCTTTTGTACTCCCCATGGAGTGCATTACAATTCCGTAAGACCTACCTCTGTTCTTGAAACAAAAGTGTAATGACTTAGCCAGAAACACACAGGTGTCCAATTATCCCAATCTTTAAAATGAGACTTCATAAGCAAAAGAAACCGAGTACATCGATAACGGAGCTGCAGGATGACTATATATTTTCCCTTACAATATTATGTTTTATTGTCCCATTGCTTATTTATGTAACATTTTTTTTTTATCAATAATTAAAGATTTATTAGCTTTGTTTGTTTCTTCAATTGTATGTTTTATTTTGACCCTTAGTGTGTTACGAAGGCAACTCCAGTCTTCTAAGATTCTTCCATACCTCTGTGAAGTTGGCCCCCCATCCTTGAAAAATTTCAATTTTTTTTTGAGTTCTAGTAGTATCCATAAGAGTTCTAGAGTTCTCGATTATTTATAGGAATAGTTCTGATGTTTAAAACACCAATAATACTGGTCAAATGCCCGCGCGTAAAGTACGTATTTTGTGAAACTTTAACACCGTATATCTATTTTCCTGGCAAGATTAGGGATTT
>NW_027116166.1:102740-103130 GCF_000696795.3 Halyomorpha halys
TCAAATTATCGGCCATAATCTGCAGCTTTATAATAACTTTTTCATTATTACGAACAAATATTACAACACATACATTGCAGTTGATAAGAAAAATATAATGCATTTTAAGTTAGTAAAAATCTATCTTGTAAAAGTATTGGTAAATCTAATTTTTTTAGGTAACGCATGTACGGAATGCTACTATCAAAAGTTGGGTCAGGAAATTAATTTTCTTCATGAGCCTATATGTCGAAAACTTAATAAGTGTTTTATTAAATAAATGAAATGGTATCTATGTTAAGTCTCAACACTCTTTATTAAGTCCAACGTTTCGTCCAGTTCGGTAGCTTTTCACAGGTCAATTACAAGTCAAAATCACCCTATTTTTAAAATCTCTCTCTCCCTCTCTCC
>NW_027116166.1:109010-110383 GCF_000696795.3 Halyomorpha halys
ATCTTAAATTTTGATTTTTATACATTTATACGAAAACTTGAGAAATCTTTTCAATAGAAAGGATATTATAGGTGTGTGAGTAACAGAAAAGTACATATAATTAAATAATATGTATAAATTAAATAAATATATGGGCGGGCTGGCCCTAGTTATTATTTATTATGTGTCTAGACAAGGACACATAATAATAACTGGATAAGGTTGCCAACTGCATACTAAGATATCACCGTCTAGTGTGATAGTCTGCTTGGCAATATCGCACGTTTGTATCATTTTAATCACAATAAGATTTGTAATAAAAATTATCTAATAATGAGGTGTAAATAGTTTACTATAGATCAATAAGTGGAGAAGATGGTCGGGGGTACGGTCAGCAAAGAAACAACATAAATAAAAAAAAAAATTTATTTATACCGACGTTTCGACCTGAGTTTCAGGTCCTCATCAGAGTGTCAAGCGGAGGAAGTTTCATCAGAGTGTCAAGCGGTGTGAAACTCAGTTTTAGCACCTCTGTGAAGTTGGCCCCCCATCCTTGAAAAATTTAAATTTTTTTTTGAGTTCTAGTAGTATCCATAAGAGTTCTAGAGTTCTCGATTATTTATAGGAATAGTTCTGATGTTTAAAACACCAATAATACCGGTCAAATGCCCGCGCGTAAAGTACGTATTTTGTGAAACTTTAACACCGTATATCTATTTTCCTGGCAACATTAGGGATTTATTCAATAAGGATAATTTTTAGAACTCTTGGGGGGGGCCAACAGAACTCTCAACAGAACTCCCAAAAAACGAAAAACAAAATTTCTAAACATTTTTGATCGCGAATTTTTAACCTGAATTTGAAAAACTTCAATTTTTTTATAAGTTCTAGTAGTATCCATAAGAGTTCTAGAGTTCTCGATTATTTATAGGAATAGTTCTGATGTTTAAAACACCAATAATACCGGTCAAATGCCCGCGCGTAAAGTACGTATTTTGTGAAACTTTAACACCGTATATCTATTTTCCTGGCAACATTAGGGATTTATTAAATAAGGATAATTTTTAGAACTCTTGGGGGGGCCAACAGAACTCTCAACAGAACTCCCAAAAAACGAAAAACAAAATTTCTAAACATTTTTGATCGCGAATTTTTAACCTGAATTTGAAAAACTTCAATTTTTTTATAAGTTCTAGTAGTATCCATTAGAGTTCTAGAGTTCTCGATTATTTATAGGAATAGTTCTGATGTTTAAAACACCAATAATACCGGTCAAATGCCCGCGCGTAAAACAAAAATAGAGTTGGACGGTGTCAAATGTTGCACAAATGACGTGCGTAATTTTTAATAGGTATTTGTTTTGTAATTAATAACTTAATTTTTTTTGTTTTTAT
>NW_027116166.1:111742-112012 GCF_000696795.3 Halyomorpha halys
CGAAAGGTCGTCATGAATAAATATGTTTTTTGTTCTTTGCTGAACGTGCCCCCCGACCATCTTCTCCAATCAATATTATAATAACGTATGTTAATAATTAAAAGATTAAAAGGTCAGGGATGCAGTACTTTCTAAGAAAGTACTAACTAGAACAACGGTCGTGGAAGAAAGTGAATTGGTCAGAATCATGCTCGATCGTCAGATTTTTACCCCAATAGTACAAGAGCCCAAGAGGAGAAAAACGCAGTTATCTCACCCCAATTTTTGTTT
>NW_027116167.1:0-732 GCF_000696795.3 Halyomorpha halys
AGTAAATATAAAGATATTTCAAATATCTACTAATGTAGTTAAAATTAATTAGATAGAAAAACTAAGTTGGTTTTGTTTTTTTAACATTGCGTGGAACTTCTAGTGGTGAGTCAAGATGTATTGAAGAGAATTGTTTTAAAATTAAATGATAAATTGGTCTAAGTACATAAAAGATTGTTATTAACAAAAGAGACAATTTCAATTAATGATAATACTAGCATGTTACTTTATGTTAGTAATATCTCCATTGTTCCTAAGTAGGTTTGTACTTTTATTATAAAGAAACAAGATAGTGAAAAGAGATTAATGTATTAGAAAATATGCTGGATACTAAAAATTCATAGAAATCCTAACAAGGAATCAATATTAAAAAGGACATAGGTCTAAAACAATATCATATTGATAATTAAAGAATGATTGAAGTTATAAAGTTATTATGGCAACATTGTAAATGTTATAAACCCATTTTAAACCTCTGCACCAGTTGATTCAATTATGTGCTCGCTTTATGGTTGAAAATAGGTTTTAATATTTGTTGATACTTCATAATGTAATTTAGCGGTAAACATTGTTATTTAATTAATAAATATTGTTTCTGCAGATTAAGTTTTTTTTAAACACTAATTGGTCAGTAAATGCAGGAGAAATATGGTCATAAAAAAGATATAGATAGCTTGGTTACCATTATATAAAGTGAACAAAAACTTCAGAAAAAATATTTTATTTACCAAC
>NW_027116167.1:5797-6719 GCF_000696795.3 Halyomorpha halys
AAAAATCGTAAAAATTAAAATTTACAAAATACTGATCTGTAGTATTCTGTATTGTTGTGTAGTGGAATGGAGGACTTTATTTTAAAAACTCTAATAGCAAATTATATTTTAAGACTAATTTACATCAGAGTTTTTTTTTTAATTTGACGGTTTTTGCGTGCAAAAGTTGCAAAAAATCTAATTATAATATATTAGATCTAATATGTATCTCATTAGAATTCATCTTTAAATTTAATTTAATATCAGAAAGTGTAAGAGAAATAACCCCATCCCATTAGGATAGCTAATTAGAGAGTAGGTAGAGTGGAGATAAACTTGAGAAAGCAAGAAAATTAACTATACCCTTAAATTAGAGACTACATCCCACTGTTTCGAACTCATGAAAATGAAAAAAAAATTTGAGTTGGATGAACATATTTATACTGATGTATGATTATATGTATACTTTTTTTTTTTTTTGGCTCGACAAACCTTGTAAACCTTTTGCCCCCCAAACTACAGCCTTCTCCACACCTGCCTATCTTGGGCTATTGCATTCCAGTTTGCTGCATCAGCTCTTTCGCATCTTTCCGGTTATGTCTATCCATCTGGTTTTGGCCCTCCCACGTAGTCCAACTATACTGGCATTCATAGCTGTGTAGAGGCGTCCTGATAGACTGCTTCGAGCCAAATGGATTGTCCATTCTCTGCAAGCAGTTCATTGTTAGTTTTTCTCCTCGACGTGTTAAGACTCTGATCCCTGATCGCTCCTCTAATTTTATAGCGGACTTACCGTCCAAATCTCTCGATTCTGCTTTTTAGGTTACCTTTTAGCGCCCAGGTCTTGCAGCCGTTTACGGCCAAACCCCTACCTGGAGAACCATATATATACATGTATAGTCTTTATAATTTTTAGATCTCTTGTTGATTTTCAATTAGTTAA
>NW_027116167.1:8715-9145 GCF_000696795.3 Halyomorpha halys
ATACAAATTTATTAAAATTCAGAATTACAGAAACAGTAAATAAAGGATATATAAAAAGATTAAAGTAAATAATTGTACAGAATGTATATAGATTTAAATAAAGTAATGCAAATGTGGGAAATAAAACGTATATATAGGTAATTAAATACACGTATATACATTTATACGTTTTATTTCCCGCATCTTTCATTTCTTTATTTTTATCTATAGTAATTATGTACTTACCATTATATTTACTATACCATTTTATATATCCTTTATTCATTGGTTGTTATGTTGTTTGTTTGTTCTTAGCCCTGATGAAGGCTAGAAATTCTGGCCGAATCGTTGGCACTATTAAACAAGTTTTTATCTAATGAAAAAATATTCGTTTTTCTCGACCCAAACGTTAGAATTACCTTATTAGGCTTAGGAAAGAGTTAGACTCTTT
>NW_027116168.1:0-2214 GCF_000696795.3 Halyomorpha halys
AAGAATTCTTAAGACGTTTTATCAAAGAATCGTTTGATATTTCCACGGAACTTTACGACTAATTAGACGTTAATGAAGAGGTCATAAATGCAAACTAAGAAAGAAAAAACAAACATTAAAAAAAATAAATGTAAGAAACTAACTTTATTTCGAAATGCTTGTTAGCATACATAATCTAGGGATTAAAAGAAAAATTTGAATGACAAACATTTTACATAAAAAAAATAATACATTTAAAAGAAAAATACTTGAATTCATTTCTATGTCAGAAAACATTATTTATACAGTTAATTTTAAGTCGTATAGTAATATTAGGCAGAGATCTTATGTAAAATTAATTTATGATGAATACAATTGAATTTTAGATATTTATTCTAGACAAACGGTCTAAATTGCCAATCCATTACAAATGACTGATCTACATGACTATTATAAGGCCTATCTGGACATACGGAGTTGAGCTTTGGGGCTCCACTAAACCATCAAATTCCTCCCGAATCCAATTCTTACAGTCCAAAATCCTTCGTAAAATCCTTAATGCTCCTTACTTTGTCACAAATCAAGTCATCAGGACCTCAATATTCCATATGTTGCCGATTTGGCCAGAACCAGATACCGTTCCTTCCATGATAAACTTCTCAACCACCCAAATCCACTTGTTTCTAACCTGGCTTCTCCTTCATTACCTAATAGTCCTCCTAGGCGTCTAAAAAGAAGATGGCCTCAAGATCTTCTCCTCTAGAAATGTTATTGGAGTTCTATCAGTGGGTAGATTCTCCACATGTTTTTATCATGTCACTATGTCACCTACAGCAAATTATTTATTTTATATTGACAAATATAGGTAAATTGAAACATAGAGTAGTGCAAATTTGCAAGTAAAAATATATTTTTTATTATCGGTTGTTTTATAGATTTATTTTGGAATTATGTTAAATTTATTTAGGCCTACCAAGTTTTATAAATCAAAGTGGGGCTGTGATGGTAAAATCCAGGTATGCAAAATATAATTAATATTTTTTTTAATATATTACTTACAATACAAAACTAGTATCCTTCCCACTGTTCTGGCCTCTTACACTAAGGGATGAAAAGCACCTTAAGGTTTTCGAAAATAAAGTATTACTTAAAATATGCGGATAGGATAAATTAACGGAAGAATTTAGAAGACTCCACAACACTGAATTAAGGGACCTACACTCGGTAAATATAATTCAAGTTGTAGCATATTGGCGAATAAGATGGCCGTGTAAGGTTGCAGGACTTAGTAACGAGCGGATTCCTAAAGTGTTAATCAACACTGAACCGAAGGGTATACGTCCGAGGGGTTAAACCGAAACGTATATAGGAGGATTGCATAAAAAATGATTTAGTAGAATTGAGTTTGGTGGGGCGTCACGGAAAGGATGTAAGTAGAGAACGATTGGTGGGTATCGGCATTGAACCTGTTATTATACTTTTAATAATTATTATTAACTTTTAATAAGTTATAATCAAAGGTGTTTTATTATAATACCTTTGATGATGGCCGGATCTGTAGAAACGTTGGACAAGTAATGATGAATTTGCTTAATAAAGAAGTCTGAGATTTTTTCGTGAAAAAAATTTGATATATATTTGAAATTCGTGAAATTGTCATATATAAAAAATTACAAAATTTTTTGTTTTAGAAAACACTTCAATTTAAAATGGAATCAATTTCACCTAACTACGACTATAGATATTCTCTCGCAGAGATAACAAAAAATGTTACAGCTTACTGAGGATAAGGCTCAAGCGATAGTAGATAAGTTGAAAAGTCCCATTTTTCACGCGAAGCTTCATCTAAAAGCTCTTTTGCTACTAGTTTTTCGGCATATTCCAATAGGAGGGCTTTGTAAGATGCTTAGGGTGCATGGTGCATATTGCCAAGCCTGTTAGTAAAAGTGACATATAATTTTTTTTTTAACGTATATTGAAATAATATATACAATGATACCATATGGTATTATATATACATATTAACTAAAAATAAATAATTATAACGAAAAAATAAAATAAAAAAAATTAGGTATAAACTAAAATGGATAAAAATAAAATTATATATATACACATGGTAAATAAGCATAGGTAGGTAAATAATTAAATAGAAGCATACATATAATAATAATCTATGTAATACATATAATAATAACAATTATATTATATTCAACAGATTTGCATAACACATCATTC
>NW_027116168.1:5169-5402 GCF_000696795.3 Halyomorpha halys
TTTTGTTTTAGAAAACACTTCAATTTAAAATGGAATCAATTTCACCTAACTACGACTATAGATATTCTCTCGCAGAGATAACAAAAAATGTTACAGCTTACTGAGGATAAGGCTCAAGCGATAGTAGATAAGTTGAAAAGTCCCATTTTTCACGCGAAGCTTCATCTAAAAGCTCTTTTGCTACTAGTTTTTCGGCATATTCCAATAGGAGGGCTTTGTAAGATGCTTAGGGT
>NW_027116168.1:5551-5954 GCF_000696795.3 Halyomorpha halys
ATTTGCATAACACATCATTCAATCGGCTCAAGACAGCTAAAATAACGTATTTTATTTCTCCTTTTATAATACCCTTTTGTATGAATAGTTTTTTATAAAATTAAAAACAGTAATAATGAATATATAATAAGCAAATGATAAGGGTTAATGAACCCGGAAGTTTAATGCGATACAAAGAAATAAGGTGATGAATATATTTCAAGGAAGATGTTTAATTTAAAACTGGAGGAATTCCGCTTATACGTGAAAACGTACGCCTCATATAAAGCTCATTGAAGAACTATGGCATTATTTTACAATGCTTTAAAATTATACATTAATTACATATGATAAGTAAGCACTTTAAAATCCAATTATAAATGATAAGTTAGCAATAAAAATTCAATATATCCAATTTTGGAAA
>NW_027116168.1:8359-8802 GCF_000696795.3 Halyomorpha halys
AGTGGTTTGTGCTAAGCTATTTCATGATTTAGAAATCTGTTGCCGTGCGCTCATCACACACTTTCTCTAACCACCATAAATAAAAAATTATATAATGATAAAAGACAAAATACCTGAAGATAAATGATAGGATGGTACGAAACGTCCAGATTAAGAATACATAATTAAAGTAATGCTAACAAAAAAAATAAAATATTTGAAGTATAAAGGCAACTTACTAGTCGAGAAGGAAGAAAAATCCAAAAACGTACAAATCAGATTTTTAATGAGGTGTAGATAGTTGACCGTAGATTAATGCTTGGAGAAGTTTGTCGGAGGGTGCGGTCAGCAAAGAACAACAGACTGGTCACCAACCTGCCTTCTACGCCACAACCCCTGATGAAGACCTGAAACTCAGGTCGAAACGTCGGCATAAAATAAATAAATATGGTTTTGTTTATTTA
>NW_027116169.1:0-263 GCF_000696795.3 Halyomorpha halys
ATATAAGTTACTTCGATGTCAGCTGACTGAGGAGATCAGCTGATCGCATGTATATAAAGAGATGTACCGAACCCAATAAATATAGTGTGTTACAGCAGTTCACACGTGTTACATCTTACTCCTTCTTCTCTTTTTTTGACATTTGGCTTTCGCCAATACTTAACTGGTGCCGAAACCCGGGAACCGGATAAATTTTCAGTCTAAAAGAAATTTTTTTTCATTGTTCTCTTTGAGTTATGACCAGTAACGGATTAGTGAGAAAA
>NW_027116169.1:6744-6996 GCF_000696795.3 Halyomorpha halys
GAATATCATCGGCCAAGAAACATGCCAAACCCTTGGAGAAGAAGAGACCAGAGAGATGGTAGAAGAGAGAGAAATAATAACACGGAAAATAGAAAGAACCAAGTTAAACCCAGAAACAATGTTCGGCGGGAGGACCGCAAGTGCCATGGGTGTGGTAAAACTGGACACCTGGTAGCACAATGTCCCCGCACCCGATGTTTTGAATGTGGGACGGAGGGACATATAGCTCGACAGTGTACCTATATGTATCGA
>NW_027116169.1:9501-9924 GCF_000696795.3 Halyomorpha halys
TAACAGAGGGAGGTCACCTTGGCATACCACCAAGGAAAGACCAATCACCGAGGCTTGAATGAGACCTACCAAGCCCTGCGACGGAAATATTTCTGATGGAATATATGAACTGCTGTAACATACTATATTTATTGGGTTCGGTGCATCTCTTTATATACATGCAATCAGCTGATCTCGTCAGTCAACTGACATCGAAGTAACAGCTGACTAAGGCTGTAACTTATATATATAAGTTAAAGGTTTGAGAACACAAAGACTAAAAAAGAGAAAGGGGAGAGGTAAATGACCAACTCGGTTGTTACTCAAAATCTTTATTGAGTCCAGTTCAGCTGTATATATACATTCAAATCAGCTGATCTATTCGATCAGCTGATATTGGAGTTACACCTGACTGTAACTTTATATATATATATATATATATAT
>NW_027116170.1:0-4994 GCF_000696795.3 Halyomorpha halys
GCTTAGTAATAATAATATTTATTATTTATTCTGGAATTGATCCTATTAGAAATTATTCTATCTATGATAATATTATTTACGGGCGTCAAAATAACAGCCGTACAGTAAAATACAATATAAATAAGAAATTATATACCATAATAAAATATAATAAAAATTATGAATTTGAAAAGATAAAAATTAACAACAATAATCGACAGAATGTATGAAATAAAAGTAAAACAAAAAATAAATAAAACCATATGTCATATCATAAAACATAAAAAAATGATATAAAATCAAATACAATAAAACTAAAAATATTAATTGAAAAGATACAATTTCTGCTAATATGCATATTTACAAGTATAAACGAAAATCATCATCATTAAAACATAAAACAATTATAAAAACATTGAACAGAGGAAATAGATAGATAGAACCTTATTTGAAACTTTTCATTGTTATTCTAATAATTTTGTATTTGTCTGTGTTTATTTGCTAACCACATCCCGTGACCGTCTTCTCCACATGGTCTATGGTAAATCTTCAACAGCTCATTCTAAGTACACAAGATTGGTTTTGACGTAATCCTCCCATCTATTCCTCCGTCTATAGTTCGGAAGTAAGTGCAGATTACCTTTTTAGGGTTCCATTCGTCACCAAGTCATACAAACTTACACGCCCATCTTCTTCGTCTCAATGCAATCATATGAATTATATTTACCGGGTGCAGATCTTATATTTACCGGTATTGTGTAGCTTCAAAGCTCCGGTTATAACTCATCCTTCTTCGGTCCGAATATTTTATTCAATAATTAAATTTGAGAAACTTTAAAGTGATGTTCCTCTGTTAATGTTGGAGACCACGTTTCGCGTTCGTAATAAATAATTAGAAGTTTAATATTTAATAGTTTTGTACATTCTATTAACATAAGTTTCAGGACAGGATAGGGCAAGATAGCACAGGATAAGTCAGGATAGCGTAAGATAGAAAAGGATGTGATAGATAAGCGGCATTTTTCATTTTATAAACGATCTACGACTACATCACCGAAATTGTCGCAGTTTCTGTTGCTAACTATACATTTTGTTTAATTCGTAATTATCTAGTTCTTTACTATATTTTATCAATGTCTAACAGAAATAGTAATCGAATATTTTCATACTCAACATATTGTAATTGCATGAAACATCTCACATATGTGAGATTGCTACCTTTCAAAGAATTCTTTAAGTAATTGGCTTCAACCCGCCACCAGTTCTCGGGCAAGAAGATTGTATTTTTCCTTTTTTTTTCTTTACCAATCTGGTAAAAGAAGTGCCTAATAAAAATGTAGTGGGTGAGGAGACGTGAATAAAAATACGAAGAAAAAAGAAAAAACAACGATAAAACTTTAATAGAAGTCGACACTCTCGAGATATATGAAGAAAGAAACGAATTTAAGAAGAATTAGTGGCCTGAAAGTGGAACTAAACAACCAGGAGAGGAAAAAGAGATGTTCCGCATTTTCCCGGCCGAGAGAAAAGCTTTAATTGGTCGTTCCGATCTGACATTAAAGAGGTAAGCGATTTGCGGGGTTGAAAAAAAAATGCCTCCAGGAGGTTGGGGAAGGCTCGGAGATAATAATTACACTCAGGCGGCGGGTTTGATCCGTTCCCAGCGCACTCTACTCGTGGACTGCTGGAAAAAAATCATGTTGGCAACAGATAGTGAAAAAGAGAAATTATAATATTGTCTCTTACTTTACATGATAGAATGTGTCAACACAGTAATGATATAAAAAACAATGTGAAGGATCACAAAAAAACAGCACTAGTGCACCGTGGAAACCAAAATTTGACAGTACAATAATTTTACATAAAGAAAATACTTGAGGCTAGTTGCATATAAAAAAAACATTAATTATTCAGTGATTTTTAAAACAGACATAAGAAATCTGAGCCTACACTATGCAGAGAATTTAAGCAACATTGTTGTATAAAAAATATAGGTCTATATTTATTTTAATGATTATAATTTTTTTTATCATTTATTTTTTTTTATTTACAACTGTATAACATATATACAACAAGTAAATTTGCTGTAGGTGAAATAGTGACATGATACAAACATGTGGAGATTCTACACATTGATAGAACTGCAATAACATTTCTAGAGGAGAAGATCCCGAGGCCATCTTCTTTTCAGACGCCTAGGAGGATTATAAGGTAATGAAGGAGAGGCTAGGTTAGAAACAAGTGGATTTAGGTTGTTGGGAAGTTTTCCATGGAAGGAATGGTGTCTGGTTTTGCCGAAATCGGCAACATATGAGCCATTGAGGTCATGATGGATGACTTGATTTGTGTTAAAGTAATGAGCGTTAAGGATTTTGGACTGTAAGGATTGGATTCGGGAGGAATTTGATGGTTTAGTGGAGCCCCAAAGCTCAACTCCGTATGTCAAGAAAGGCCTTATAATAGTTACGTAGTCAGTCTTTTGTAATGGATTGGCAATTTAGACCGTCGAAATCCACTAGCAGTTTCCTGTCTTTTCAGTCTTGTGTGAGGATTCCATGTCAGTCGTTTGTCGAGTTGTAGTCCTAAGTAACGGATCTGTTCGCCAGGAATAAGTGTAGTATTATTAAAGGATTCTGTTGGGCAAAAGGTCATTGGTTTACGACGAAGGGTAAATGTGATTTGGTGGGATTTATTGAAATTAACTTTAATCCTCCAATTTTGGCACCATTCTTCAAGAGTAGTGATTTCATATTGGAGGGTTCGGGATACAATGTAAGGATCATTGTTCACTGACAATAGACATGTATCATCGGCATACGTGGTGAGGATAGAGTTAAGACGGGTTGGGATGTCAGCTGTGAAAACTGTATAAAGGATAGGACCAAGGATACTACCCTGAGGTACACCAGCAGACTGACGGAATAGGAATAAACTACAACGGCGTTTACAATGATTATAATTAAATTTCAATATTTTTTTGAGGTTAAAAACTTCCAAAAATTGTATATATTTTCTTTTTTGTTGCACTACGTTTTTTTTTTAGTATATGACATGATTTCCTTAGTGAAATTAATAGTTATAACCAAAAATGAGGTTTATTAACTTTCATGAATATGAAACAGGCCCAAAACGTAGTACAACAATAAAGAATAGAATATATTCAATTTTTAGAAGTTCTAACCACAAAACATTTATTGAAATTAACTTATCAGACTTCCTAAAAAGAAAATACAGATTATAATTAACTTTGATATGAATTTGAATAATGAAAACAAGAAAGAATTTAACAAAAATACAGTTGTAATAAATAAATTTTAAGCCTGATCTGGTTATATAAGCCGCATCACTGGTAGTGAGCCAGTGGAGGCTGAGCAAGTGACTATAGAATAGCTTATTAATAAATTAATATGTTTAATGCTTTATTGTCTCGTACGGTAATTTTGATTGGCAATGGTGACTTGGCCAGAAAATATTGCATAAAGTTATAAATAATTGATGTGAGTGTAATTCTGTATTTAAGATATGCTATTTTATTAATACTAATGTTGTTTGTTAAAACTGTTTAAAATCAGTGTATAATAAAAGCTGTGATAGATTGTCCTCGAAGATGGCCGCATTGGCTGAAACTTAAATTAGATACAATTTATTTAATTTAAACAATTGTCTCTTACTTAAGGATAAAATAATTTTTACTTCCAATATATATAGTAAGGGGGAGTTTTGAGATATTGTGAAATCTGAAATTCGAGTTTTTGATAAAAATGCACGTTTTGAGATTCTCTGAATCGAAAATATCAGGTTTCTCAAAATGGTATGCGCGTGAACAGCTTAGTAACAAAAAAATTGTACAAAATTGAAATTACATATTAAAGACGGGCCTGCGATCTGACAACTAAATTTTCGTAAAAATCGACTAACTGCAAGTTCCACTTCAGAAAATCAATTTTACTCATATTTTCGCTTTTCTCAAAAACGATTTTAATTGAACTCAGTACATCAACCTAAACGAAAACTAACAATTATGTAGAAGGCTTAGCAAAATGCAATCATAGAAAGGATTAGGACGAAGGTTAATCCACCGTATAGATGAAAAACCAAAAAATGATAAATTCGAACAAAAATTTCTAATACTTTCATTTAATTTACCTATTTATTAAACGTTTTAGGGCCGCTATAAATGCTTTTCCGTATTGAGTTTGGGTTCATATGTTGTACTATATTAGTTTTGCAATTTTTTTTTATATAATTTATTTATTGTTATTTACAACTGTATAAAAATATATCTAACAAGTAAATTTACTGTTAGTGATTAAATTACATCATATACATCATGTGGAGAATCTACCCATTCACCAGAACTTCAATAATATTTCTAGAGGAGAAGATCTCGAGGCCATCTTCTTTTCAGATCTAGAAGGATTATTAGGTAATGATGGAGAAGCCAGGTTAGAAAGAAATGGGTTTGGGTGGTTGGGAAGTTTATCATGGAAGGATTGGTATCTGGTTCTGGCCAAATCGGCAACATATGAGACATTGAGGATGACTTGATTTGTGACAAAGTAAGGTGTACTAAGGATTTTGATCTGTGAGGAATTCGATGGTTTAGTGTAGGCCCAAAGTTCAACTCCGCATGTCCAGATAGGCCTTATCATGTTGATAAGTCATTTGTAATGGATTGGAAGTTTAGACCGTTTTTTTAGTAAAAGCCCTGACGAAGACCTGCAAAGTGGGGCGAAACGTTGGTTAAGAGTAAAGAGTTTTTTCTGCTATTTTGATACTTGACCGTCACCCGGACTATCTTCCTACAATAATAATTAATATTTCAATAAATAATTTTTTATAAATATTTGATTGGAGCCAGGAAGAGTCAGGATCGTTTTGTAATAATAGGGTCGTAAAGAGGTTTGTTTGTTTGTTTAGTGGCGCCAACTTCATTGGTTATCAACGCCATTTATATTTTATTTAATTTTGCTAATATTCGTTAAATTTTATTTATTTTTTGATTTTATTATTTT
>NW_027116171.1:0-1687 GCF_000696795.3 Halyomorpha halys
CTAATATACTCCTCTAGTTAACCTCTAATATACTCCTCTAGTTAGACTCTAATCACCAAAAAATAAGCTACTTGTCTCTAATTTGTGCCCAATACATGGTCATTTTTAGCCACCCTTGTTTCGGTAATAATTAAAATACTTCCATAGTATATAATAAAAGAAAGGTTCGGCCAACAATATTTTACTTTGTCCTTTAAAAAAAAAAAAAGGAATTTTATTTTATTTTTAAATTGATTTTAAACAGTTTATTTAGTGGTTTGGAATAATTAATAATTAATATATCATGAAAATGAATTTGATAATTATTATTCTTACATGGTTGATGAGATAGTAGTCAAAGTGTACTTTCACATACCTATACTCGTATATCTACGTATGAAATATATAGTATGGCAAAGTATTTTCATCCTGAATAATAGAAAAAAATAGCCGGTTTGAAATGTACAAGGATTGATTTCATACCAAATTAGATGAAAGTTGTGTGATTTGCACACCTGGTATTTTTTATTTTTAACTTTTAAGTTAGAGATAAGCCTAAACTTAATGATAAAACGTCAAAAGTATAAATTAATTGATAACCGCTGAAAATGGTTGATGGCAGGTGTCCATGTTACCAGTTGAAATATCACGCAGGCATCTTTCGACACGCAATTTGTTATCTTATCACACTAACCAACCCTCATTTATCATTTCTATACGACCCACTTTTTTATCAGCAGGAAAAATTGAAAGCAAGATAAATTATTATTATTTGTTTTATAGTAACAATAAAAAAAATTGTAGTTTGATAATTTTCCTTAGATTGACAATGTTTAGACAATAATGTTGGCAAATATCGCAATCTGGCTTATTTAAAAAAAAGAAAGGAGAAATATAACTAAAGCAATTAAAGGTATTTCACGAGCTGAAAGTAGAAGTAAGGTCTCCTATTTTTTAAAATACATAATTAGTTTTTTCTACTTTAAAAGCTAATTTTTTTTTCTACTAAACTTCTTCCGTCAAAGCATTTTTGAAAATTTTGCCTCTTGAGAAAGCGTTGAATCGCATTGTGCACCTCGTCAAAACTGAACCGCCTTACGACTAAATTTTGTTTCTAGATATCATGTCTGGACCATACTGAAGATATCAGGAAAGCGCTGCACGCTGAAAGAGCCCGACGAATTCAAAGAAACTCACGGCGACAGTTTCTTGTACGAAAGAGGGTTTTCTTCGTTAACTTTATCCCAATGGAATCACAATAGAGACGGATCATTATCACGCACGACTCCCTATCGTCCTAACTTAGTGCTCAATTAGAACAATAGCCAAAAGCCGATTCAGAGCAAACGAGGAAGTGCAAAATAATGCTTCATCATGTACATTGCGGGGAACTGGAATGACATGGGCATACAAAAAACTATCACAACGTCTTCAAAAATTCATCAATTGATTTATTACCATTGCTGATAAATGTCTGTTGGTTATTGTTATGAGGATAAAATGAGCCAAGCACTGTAAATAAAAAATGAAGCCTCTTTTTCTTTATTTTCTTTTTTTTTATTATTATTTATTTATTGTAATTTACAACTGTACAAAATAATACAACAGGTAAATATGTAGTATGTTTCATATACACTTGATCTTGGGAAGGAACCACCCATTGGTGGTACTTCAAACATTAATTTAAACTAGAAGGTCCCGTGGCCAT
>NW_027116171.1:3552-5051 GCF_000696795.3 Halyomorpha halys
TTTTTATACAGTTGTAAATATCAACAAATAAATAAAATAAAATAAAAAATAACCTTTTCACTAATACTAAAATTCAGTGAATATTGAGTGATAGCACTAAATTTACAAGTACTTTAAGTGTAAAAGCTAGCCAGTGCCTGGCTTATTAGATTGTGAAAAATACAATACCACTATATTATAACTCAGATTACTACCCTCACACAAAAAAGTTGAATAAAACTTTCCATTCTATTTTACCCAAATAAATCCAAGTAATAAAGTTTATCTTTTGGTTTTTGCAATTATTTATAATAAAGTAAATAAACAAATTAATGCGTTCTTTATTACAATTTAATTAATTGGAAAATGATTGCTTGGAGGTAGAACCAGCAGTAGAGGGGATTACGTAGCTAATTAAGGGGGAACTCATCAGGACAATTTTAGGAGAGTAGGTCAGTAGTGGCTATCGGGGGCTAGATCAGCGGATATTGCATCCTCGCATTGGGTTATGGAGTGTGTGCAGTGGCATAATAACACTAATTTGTTTGTCAAAATATACTTTTAAATGAAATTTCTATTTTTTTTTTTTTTTTTTTAGAAAATCATGAAGCGAGGTTTCTTTGGAAATAACAAGCCTCAGGTGCAAATATGGGCTCAGAGTCAGAATCTCTAGCTCATATTTCGAACAATCCGCTAAAAACTTGCTCTTTGTCACCTTTAGACATTGTAATAAACGAATTGATGGAGAAGAAAAATTTAAATGTTTTTAAGAAATAAATAAAGTGAATTTATAAGTAGGTATTATTTCAGATTGTACGACAAAAAAAGAAGCTCTTATACTAAGTCATACAAACAGGTCTGATAGAAATGATTAGGATGAGGGTGAATAATCAATAATAACCCTGAATAAGAGATGGATCTTTTGCTTTAGCTAGTCTAGAAAATTCTTTTTAATTAAAACCTATAATTTTAGGAGCTTAGTACATACACACTTGTATTTCGCATACGAAAAAATAATTAGTATCAATGACTATTCCAGAAAAATTGTGATATTCTCAAATTTTAATAATTTAATTTTTTTTTTAGGAACATAACAATATTACAGTTTTGAACCATAATATCTTATTAATAATATTACATGCCTATTTCAAAAAAAATATTTTTTGAGATGTTCCGCTGTTGAACTGGGATAGTAATATATCTAAAATTTTACAGGCAAGTTCACAATAAAGATCAAATTTAAATTAGATAAGTGAATTTTAATTAAGTCATGTTTCCTGTTGCACAGGAAGCAATAACTCGAGTACTTATTAAGTCAGATAGGTAGTAAACAAGACAAACGTTTCTCTAAATAACAATGAATTTTTCTTTGTTACAGCCATAGAAAGGGGAATTTCAAGCTGCTAAGTAAACCAAAGTTTTGTTTACTATAAAATTGTGAACTATTCGCTATTATTATTACTATTATGATCTAACTTTTAAAAAATGTTTTTGATTATTAATTTTTAATTAAATTGAGA
>NW_027116172.1:0-912 GCF_000696795.3 Halyomorpha halys
AAAGATTTGTCATCTAAATTTGTATTTCTCTTTATAAAAGGTCCCATTTAGTATTATCAGGAAGCTGCAACTAAATATTTGTCTATCAGATAATATTTTAGATAATACCAAATATTTTTCAGAATCTAAATTGATTAATCAAACTGGACCTTTAGATACAGAAGAAATACCGAGAATAATTTTTTTTTGTCTTTCCACTCTCTTATTTATTTATTTTTCTTTGTATGCCTTCTAGTGTTGTTTCGTTTTTGAGCTTGGCTATTCAAATAGAAATCATTTCGCGTTACATAGTAATTTAAATACAGAGGTTCATAAAACGTGTGTGTATATGAAGCTCATATATATTTGAGTAAAAGTAAAAAAAAAAAAAATATTTATATTATATTTAATAATAAAAATATTTAAAGAATAAATATATAAATAGATAGAAGGAAAACAATGTTCTTCGCAGCACTAACTATATACAGGCTAGCCTATGTTATTACACTTTTTAAAACTTTAATTATTTAAAGATTTGTCATCTAAATTTGTATTTCTCTTTATAAAAGGTCCCATTTAGTATTATCAGGAAGCTGCAACTAAATATTTGTCTATCAGATAATACCAAATATTTTTCAGAATCAAAATTGATTAAACAAACTGGACCTTTAGATACACAAGAAATACCGAGAATAATTTTTTTTTGTCTTTCCACTCTCTTATTTATTTATTTTTCTTTTTATGCCTTCTAGTGTTGTTTCGTTTTTGAGCTTGGTTATTCAAATAGAAACCATTTCGCGTTACATATTAATTTAAATACAGAGGTTCATAAAACGTGTGTGTATATGAAGCTCACATATATTTGAGTAAAAGTAAAAAAACAAAACAATATTTATATTATATTTAATAATAAAAATATTTAAAGAATAAATA
>NW_027116172.1:4177-4617 GCF_000696795.3 Halyomorpha halys
ATTTAGTAAATCTGATCTAAGTTAAATTGGAGTGTTAGAGGCGTGTAGAGAAACTACCCATTGGTAGCACTCTAATGACATTTTACATTAGCTGGCTATCTTCTTTTCAGGCGCCTCGGAGGATTGTCAGGAATGGAAGAGGATTGCAAGATTAGAAACTAGGGGGTTTGAGTGGTTAGAGAGTTTATAATGGAAGGAGTGATATCTGGTTCGGGCTATATCGGTTACATATACACACAGCATTAAGGTCTTTATGCATGATTTTATTTGTGACAAAGTAAGGAGCATTGAGAATTTTACGAAGGATTTTGGATTGTAACTATTGAATACGAGTGGAATTCGAAGGTTTAACTCCATATGTCCAGATTGGCCTTATTACAGTCATGTAGATCAGTCTTTTGTAATGTGTTGGAAGTTTAGACCGTTTGTCTAGTAAGTGC
>NW_027116173.1:0-368 GCF_000696795.3 Halyomorpha halys
AAAAAAAATACTGCATATTTAATATTATAAAACAGACAGAAGACAGGTATCCAGATATAAGGTTTAGGTTTTGTGTATCATATACAAATAACAATTTAAAATTAAATTCTGTGAAAACTGCCAGAAATTTATACAAATAATATGGGCTGATATTCACTTTGGTAAATATTATAAGGTGTTCTCTTCGTATGTGGACCAATTGACAAAACATTATAGGATTCTGTAATGGCGTTCCATCTCATACTGGACATGGCTTCTGTGGGATCAAAGTACATTTGTGTGAATCAAAATTAAGAGTGATTACATATTTCCTGAAAAGACTCAAATTGGTAATAATTCTCAGGTAAGCTTCAGTAATGGGGCTTCTG
>NW_027116173.1:2258-3166 GCF_000696795.3 Halyomorpha halys
CCGATTCTTATCTAACTGTTCCTATAAATACCTAAATGAATGTCTGACGGGACTAATGAGGATAAAAAAGTATTAATTGTTATATAACAATATTTTATACTTCTAAGCTAATATTTATGATTATAAAAACCACCGTATCACACAGCTTTCATATACCACCATACTTACATCACCAAGTTTTGTTTAGGCTGGTGGGCAAGTGTTGAAGTTGGCGATAGACGAGGGAGGTGAAAATTATGAACAAAAAATTTTTATTTTTGATTGCTATAAAAATTCATATTTTAAGGTTTCTCAAGTTCGCAATAACAAATATAAATTTGGTTTCAGCAAATAATGCAACAGTTTAACCAAAGTAAAGAAAAACCTAAGTGTAATCAGGGAAATTGAGGCGATTTAAGTTTTTTTTGTTCGAATCGGATGTCTTTATTATTCCTTTTTTTCTCCTTTAATTATTTATAACTTTTCTTTAATATTTAGTATTTACCTATTGTTTATTAATGTTAACAATAGGAACTGGGTACATATTTCAAATAGCCAAAATTAAAGGTACTTTAAAAGACGATTTTTTAAATTAATTTCATCATTTCTGTCACATACCCGTCTCAAATATGCAATTTCAGTTTCGTATTAATTTTCTTATTTTACCTAGGCTGTTCACACTCAAACCAAGATCATTTTGCGGCACTTGGTTGTTTGAACTCATGGGATCTTAAAACTTAAACTTAAACTTAAACTCTTAAAGCTTCCAACCAAAACCAGAATTCGAAATTAATGATCACATATTTTCCATCACTATATAATCCAGATATCGGTGGATGAAAGTAACAAAATAACATCTGCATAAATCGGATAAAGCTTGTCAATTAGAAACATAAAACGTTTTAAAAAATTAATTTTAAAAACAATGG
>NW_027116174.1:0-987 GCF_000696795.3 Halyomorpha halys
GTCTTATGGATCTAGAGATATATTTTTTCAAAAATCCAACATTTCATACGAACAACTATAAATTAACATTTTGTGAGTTTATTTTGTCAAATATCATAAAAACTACTATTCCTACAAAGATTAACATAATTAACTATTTTAATCTGGATTATCTCTGTAGGAAGTTTGGTGAGGCAATTCTTAAAAAAAATTTCTTTTGAGGTAAATGACTTCCAATTTAATGAAATTTCTTTATTAAAATTATCACCACATGGTACAACGTTTCGGGACTATAACAAGATAATTAACTATTTTGTAGTAAAAATAACCAGCTTTAATTTGAGCACTGGCAGACATCTGTACGTCATATGGTTTCTGAAATAAAGTTTTTCATTAATCGAACTTATTGTCCGAACAACTATAAATCAATTTATTTTAGGAAATATCATGAAAACTAATATTCCTATGAAGGTAAAGGTCATGTACTTATTTATAGCCCATTATACTAGCTTTAATTTGAGTGCTAATAGACATCTGTACGGCACATAGTTCCTGAGATATAGATTTCTCAAAATAAATTAGCTAACTAATAATCTTTCAGAAGATTTTTAAGAAGAAATTTTGCTTTTTAAAAAGCTATATTTCGAGAACTATTGGACGTAAATAGCTATTTTAGGGATATTTTAGCAAATTTACTCTTCTGTAAATAATGTTCTCTTAGATTTTCTAGTGTTGTTGGTAGTTTTTAAGATCTCCGAATGAAAAATTAATGTTTTTTAAGGTTTTGAAACAGCCGCCATTTTTTATCCCCCCCCCACCTATACTTAGCAGACTCATCTATTTTGACTAGTAATTATACATAGTTTTCATTAAAGTGATCAAAAATTGGGATGAGGTAACTGCCTTTTTTTCTTCCTGGCTCTTGTACTATGATGAAGACCTGGAAATCAGGTCGAAACGTTGGCATGAATAAATAATTTTTTATTTATTTCTGTATTTTTTTGCTTA
>NW_027116174.1:8332-8902 GCF_000696795.3 Halyomorpha halys
TAGTTACCCGTATATTAATACTATGAGAAGATTCGGTCAGAAAAAAAAATATATATATATATTTATTCGTACCGACGTTCCGACCTGAATTTCAAGTCTTCATCACTGCCATAAGGGGCAAAGAGATAACAACCATAATTGGCCCAAATAAATAATTTTATGTCTTATTATATAATATTATTTGTGTTTTTTAGTTGACAGCACCTCCCCCTCTCCCTCCCCCCCCCCGATCATCTTCTCCACTTAATTATCTACTGCAACCTATCTACACGTCTTTATAAATCACAATAAATTATGTAGATATTAGTTAATACTAATATAAGATATCTAAACGTTTTAATAATCTGTCCTAATAATGCCATTACGTTATTGTAAGTTCGACCTAAGTATCGCAATGTGTATATGAAAATGAATTTATAGAAAAAATTTGTAATTTCCTATAAGAGAGAACCTCTAATCGTATGATAAGTAAAGTTTGGAGAAGTTTGTCGGGGGGTGCGGTCAGCAAAGGACAACATAAATAAACAAAACCATATTTATTTATTTTATGCCGACGTTTCGACCTGAGTT
>NW_027116175.1:0-13501 GCF_000696795.3 Halyomorpha halys
GGGTCGAGCCGAATATTTGAATTCAAATCTCCCGCCATGTGTGACGTCATCAAAATGCTGGCTTCTGATTGGCTCCTCACGGAAGAGCCCCAGCTCCCCCATACTCTCACTACTGACGATTTGTTGAAAAAACTGAATCTTAATATTATTGACATAGAACGGCGGTTACAAATCTTTTCTTGGTGGCAAAACCCTTTCAGTAGAAGTATGAAAATGACGGAACATCCAAAGTAAGGGTTGAGAAACCCACATGGAAACCCCCGGATGGGAACTAATGCTTTAGAAGTTGCTAGGATTTGGATAAATTCAAACAAACAGACTACTATAGAATAACATATATCATTAAAATTTGAATATTTCGATAAATTGTAAATATTTGAGTAAAAAATATTAAGATAAATAATTGGTAGTAAAAAAAAGAATGATAAATGCACTGTTTTTTTAGTTATTTTTGAATAATTTATTGTTCAAGAAAGTACTTTTATGAGGATTTCAACAATGCATTCTGCTCAAAAACCTTTGAAAAATATTTTCCTTGAACCGATTTAATTTCGGCATCTTACTCCAAGTTTAGGGATAAGGTGCATTATTGGATAATGTTAAAAAGGAACACACTTTTGTGAGATAATTTGAATTTATTTTAACGATGCAAACCTATTCGAATGAAAGTTAAAAAACTTTAACATACTGGGAATTATGCAATTTTAGAACCTCATTTTTTTAGTGATCATTTTCGGTCTATGAACCACGATCGGTTCGTTTATAAGTTATGGAAACTTCTAAAAATAAACCTACGAAATTAATGACCAAAAGGAACTTGAAACAACGATGAAAACCTCTGTGCATCTTACCCCCCAGAGTAAACAGTCCTAGCCATCATCCCAAAAAAATATTCATCACATTACCCGACAGTATAAACAAGAATCCGGTTCGCTTACTAATGTGGGGAAAGGAAAGGTGTGAAATGGGGGGTCTTTTATGCAGCAGGTTGAAATAGAGTAAACAAATGTATAACCGATTCTTGCAAAAAATTTAATGTTAAACGATTTGTTTTTATCTCTTTCTAAATACCGCTTATAGGCAAATATTAAACCCCATTTAAAGAGAACATGATAGATATAACAATTATTAAAGGGTTCATAAAATTGATATATTATTAATACGTTCTATGTACTTATCTAATAACACATAAACGCAGAAAAAATAAAATCAAGATATTCGTAAGATCTATTTTATAAATTTTACAAATTATTTATATTTATTATTTTACAATTTATCTTAATTTTTTGACTGAATTTTAGACATCAGACAATGAGAAACCTTTGATTAAATCTATATTCTTTCCAACATAAAATCACTTGCTATTTTGTTCCACTAAGCTATAATAGCTTTTATTGCCTATTAATTGACTTTTATTGGCAGAGGTCGTAAAGCCGTTTTATGAATGTAAAATAAAACAGAATACTTATCCCGAAGGCTAGACAACGGGAAAGCAATATTGTAAGAGGGTGGCGTTACCATCTATCAACCCTTAAACAAACCCCTACATTTTCCTCGCCACCATACAACGTTATTCACGATTGAGTAGAGAGATTTAGTTTTAGCAATAAACGTCAAGGGACAGCCAATCGCATTCCACATAAGACACAGAACCCTTTGGAAATCTTTCTTTTATCCGTTCTAGCAAGTTGGCAATATTGAATATATGTCTGTGTATCAGTAATATAGAAGTATACTGTATAATAAACACACACACATATAGTATACACCATAATATAATTTTTAGTAATATGGACTTTATAGACATTTTTTAAAAATATTAACATAAATATAACATTTTTTTTGTTGTTTTCCTTTTCTTTTTTTTAATATTTGACATAAATCAACATTTCGGAATACTCCTCCATCGTCTCAAATAATTTTAAAAAACAATGCAATAGTTAAAAAATAAAACTAATTGCACTCATTTTTAAAATTTATTTATTGATATTTACAACTGTACTAAAAAAATACAAGTAAATTTGATCATAATGACATAATGGTATGATACAAGATGTAGAGAAACTACCCAGTAGTAGAACTCTAAAAACAGTTTACAATATAAGGTCACGAGGCCATCTTCTTTTCAGGCACCTCGGAGGATTGCCAGGAATGGAAGAGGAAGCAAGGTTAGAAACTAGTGCGTTTGGGTGGTTAGGGAGTTTATTATGGAAGGAAAAATATCGGGTTCGGGCTAGATCGGTTACATAAGGAACATTTAGGTCTTTATGGATGGTTTTATTAGTAACAAAATAAGGAGCATTGAGGATTTTGGATTGTAAAGATTGGATACGAGAGAAATTCGAAGGTTTACTCATATTTTAAAATTTTTTTTTTTATTTATTGCAATTTACAACTGTATTTACATAAAAACACATTAAGTAAATTTAGTGTAATATAAAAATTAAGTGATACAGACATGTATAGAAACTACCCACTGGCAGTACTCTTATCTTCTTTCTGTACTTGAAGGTCTCAAGGCAATCTTCTTTTCAGGCGCCCCGGAGGATTTTCAGGAATAGAAAAAGAAGCAAGGTTAGAAACTAGAGGGCTTTGATGGTTAGGGAGTTTATAATGAAAGGAACGATATCTCGTTCGGGCTAGATCAGTTACGGAACATTGATGGCTTTATGGATGATTATATTTGTGAAAAAGTAGGGAGCATTGAGGATTTTGGATTGCAAAGATTGCATACGAGAGGAATTCGAAGGTTAAGTGGAGCCCCAAAGCTCAACTGCGTATGTCCAAATAGGTCTTATAATTGTCATGTAAATCAGTCTTTTGTAATGTATTGAAAGTTTAGACCGTTTGTCCAGTAAGTGCTGTAATAGTCGAAATCGACGTGCAGTTTCCTGTCTTTTCAGTACTGTGTGAGGATTTCAGGTTAGCCTTCTGTCCAAATGTAGTCCAATTTTTTTTTTTAAATATCATAATTAAAAAATTTATGATTTATTTTTTTATATTACATTGCACAACAAAATATTTTTATACCACGAATTCGCGTAGATTCCTGTGTCGATCCTTACAGTTTTATTTCGTCTATAAAAAAATACTTCTGATAGAAATAAAACCAATCCTTATTTTGTTTTCTATTTTTCCTGAACCTTCTATATATTAATCAACTCTCGGTATGGTTTACTATTTTCTCTTACCGAATAATTATCGAACCATTTATTTTTCTATACATCTGAGTGAAAAATTACCATATTTAAAAAAAAAAGTTTACAGTTTTTTATTTTAGTCTATATTCAATTTATTTATTACTTGTTAAATTTAAACCCATTAATCTTGAAATTGAGTGCCAAATTGTATGCATTTTGTGATATAAATAATTTACTTATTTATATTAATTTTTTTCCTTCCTAAAATTTTTGAATTTCCAAAATCAAATAAATGATTACTCATTATGAGCTAAAGCTGGTGTTATTTTTATAGTTGGCGTTGTTGATTTTGAATTATTTTTTCCTCCAATCCAATGTGTCTCTAGTATACATAATATTGCAATTACTGCTGCAATTCTGTAAACATTTTTTTTTTTATTCATTGCACTTATTTCATTATTTATATATTTATTTTTTAAGAATATAATGTTCCTTTTAATCCCTACAAGTAATTTATATGAAATACAAATGTTTTAATTCATTTTAGATTTTTTTCTATAAATTAGTTTACAACATACATTAGCATAAAAAAACAAACAATTTTATTATTGTAATATTTAATATAATATATAGAGATGGATATATAGTGGATAAAAGTCTTAAGCACTCTGAAAAAATGCATAAAGACCTTAACCATAAAAAAAAATGCTAAAAACGTCATTCACAAAATTAATGATATTTGGAACAAGGCACATCAAGATCATAAAAAGGATTAAATGGGATAAAATACTTGTGTCTTAAATGCGGTGGGGAACATAATTATAATTTCTTGATGCTTCAGCTTGATTAATTAATTACATTTTGTTGACGCCCTGGAATAGAATAATTAGGTAGTTATAATATGGATTAACATCATCTATTAAATACATAAATAACACATTAATTATGTTTTAAGCCCAAGATTCTCTTCCATTACAGTTAGCGAAAATTTATATATCTAATTCATAATCACTTTCAAAGAATATTTGAAGAAAAATTGAAGGGTTTGTTTTCAAAAAGGTTATAGCTACAACCGAGCGGATATCACGTCTAAATTTAATGTATCGCGGTAAAAAGAAAATTAGAATAATTCATTTGTGCATTAAATGAAATTTGTAGTTGCAACAATTAATTATATTATTCAAGAGATGAAAGTTACTTTGTCATTTTCTAATACAATTAGTATTGCTAAGTTTATTCAGAACTTTTAATACACATTCACTTAAAGTTTTAAATAAATGACATATTTTATTTGTTTGTTTTTTTTTTTTTGTATGGCAACATGTATTTTTAGATAAAGGGGTAAATTTATTTTGGAGCAAAAAGAGGTAGTTCTAACAAATTTACTTATTCTTTTTTTTCCCCCTAACCTCCTTTATTATTAAATTTATATATTACATACATACAAATGGATAATACAATGACAAGTGTATACAAGCATACTACTGCCTTGGATTGCCATGTGGCATTGTCAGGTTCGTTGCAGGGACCAATCAAGGTAGTAAAGTCGAATCATGCAGCTAACGCTGGTGTTTTATTGGAACAGGGAGGGATGTTCCGCTGGTAAACTGATTTATTCTATATCGTTTTAAAGTTATATTTTTAATTTAAAATACACTTTCAATGTGAAGGAACAATTAAACAAACCGATCAAAAACAATTTCTTAACATGACTTTTAATTTTATTTTACAGATGTTTTACTTCTACAAAAATATGAAAAATTAGAACTACCTTCTGTTTTTTTTTATCAGATTCTTCAGTTAAATAATAATATTGAAAATCAATATTAATTATACAATCTATTTAACTTTTTTTTTTCTGGGTTTTTTTCCCTGTTTTTTCTACTGGTATGAATTTTCTTGATACGAGTTTGTAGTATCATCAACCTAATAAAGGAACAGGTACTCGCTTTCAGTGTTTTTACTAAATTATTTCTAAACATTTTCTTGTGAAAAACAATATTAAGCAATCTAGTCTGTAGACTAAAAAACTATTTATGGATACTCAAAAGAAATGTGATTTCCTATAACTATAGTTTCAGATTGCTTTAGTGACACAAAGTTTACTAACGATGCAATAAATTATGTATTGGACACTATAATAAATATGCAATTCATAAGAAAGGTTTTGGAGTCCCAAGATAAACTAAGAATACAAATCCTTTTTGATCTACTTTTGTCCGTACATCACAATTACAAACTGTTTTACATTTCGATTAAAACATCATCAATGACAACACTAAAGGAGCTTTCCAATATACCAAACTATATAGCTTGTTTATCTACACCAGGACTTTATAGCCTACAATAAATCTCTCAGAAGCCAAAACACTCAATAGATAACGTGTACAGATAGGGTCCCTATTACTACAGTAACATTCGTTCACGAACGATTGTCCTTATCTGAAATCTACCTATTGGGAGGGGAGAAGGGGCATTAATCAGGTTCAGTTTATATTGAAGTGATAAGTGGTAAGATAACATAAAACAGTGTACTTATATCTGATGGCAATAGGGATGGATCGGCGATATCCAGATTGGTAGATAGCAACTTTTTTCTGACTTCATTTCTATGACGAGGTTGTTAAAAATATTAGTTATTGTGTTAATTGTGGTAATAAAATTCGATTTTTGCTACGTATTGCCTTCAGTAATTATCCTGGCATCTCAATTAACAGGAAGTCTTAATGTAATCCTTTACCTCCATTTCATGTATGAACGTTAGTTAATATGAACTCATGAATGAACCATTCATAATTAGCCATCGCATCTATCACGATTCTAGTAATAATTATAGCTAATTTTTGCCCAACTCAAACGTTTACCAGTCAGTTTTTTCTAGAATTTAGTCACTAATACTCAAAAACACTACATGCAAATTCCAAAGATGTTTCCTTCGAAATAAATAAATTAATAAAGTATGTAAATATTATGGTATTTATGGGGATAGAGGTGTACTAAAATGATAAAAAATGATAAGTAAATAAATAATTTCAGTGAAATCAGCGAGGATACCGGTTTTGTTCGGCGAATAAGTGTTGGTTTCTATATATATAATGATTAACACAATTTTATATTATAAAGCTCGAAATCATCAATTTGGTAATAGAAGTAAACTAATCTAGATAATAAAACTTCAATAATATTCTAGTAGTAGTATCTAAGAACGTAATACGCACTCATTTTTTTAATAAGTAATTTATCGAATTAAATAAATTTATTTTTTGAAAGTTTCTGAGTATTTATTTGTTTAAATGTCTTGAAAAAAAGCAGCATACATATATGAATGAGTTGAGTAGCATCAATTCACAATACTTTTTTGAAAAATGTTTAAATATAAATCAATAAAATGAGAATGAAAATCTGTACCGCTAAAACCCATGAAAAATCAGAAGTTCAATATTCTGTAAAGAAGTACTGTTTCTTGAACAACGGTTGTACAAGGAGTGATTTATTTTTTTATGACCACGCCCAACACCACATTTTCCCATAATTAAGGGACCACCCTATATAGAGGCTAGATGGACCTTGGAATGACCCGAACCAATAGAGATGACTCAGCTACAGTAACAGAATAAATAAGCCACCACAGCCGTATTCGAACCCAGGTCCTTGGACCTTGGAGTTGGTAGCGCAGCGATACTCATTGACCCATCCCGCTCCCTAATTTTATAAAGTACAAATTATATAAAAAAAAAATTTAAAAAAAAGACTAACAATAATATGAATAAAAGAAAAAAATCGATTATAAATAATGGAAAGGCTCCATCCAAAAAAGGTTTGAACTATGAAATTTATAAATAGATTTTAATGTGTTAATAGCTTCTTATTGCAATAATGTGACTTGTGTAATAGCAATGAATCGATCCAAATTGAATCTAATGGGAGTTCATCGATAATTCAAAAGTATGAAAAAAATAATACCGTATCTTCAAAATATTTATACTCCAAAAAAAAAGTCTCTAATTAAGAAGGGTTTAATACATAGACTAAAACTCTACATTTATTTATTTTTGGATTTTGCAATCATAAATCATATGAAGAAAATAAAAAAAATATTTGTACCCAAGAAATATACTAAATTAAAGTTTGTTACCTCCTTAGAGTGTCTTGAAAATCTAGATTGATTTAGTAATACCACATACCTGAAATAAAATAATAAATATGTATTAAAATTTTGTATAAGTTAAATTATGTTTTATCATCCACATAAATGTAAATGATCGTAATGTACAATGATGCCTACGCACTTTAATCACAGTTTTCACACTTCACAGTCATCAAAGGATAATGAGATTTTTCCATGATTATTATTTACTTACCGACATGAAAACGAATTGGTGCAACAGCAAAGTGCAACAAATAGAGAAAAATTGCCAAAAACTATGACATCAGTTGAAAAAATTGAAAGCCAAGTCTAATATAAAGATACAATACAACAAACGATATAATTATTCTCTTAAATATGAATACAAAAAGTGCCATTCAATTTGAAATCAATTTGTCCTAATATTTCAAGGATGAAGTTAATCTCTGAGTTCATTATACAGATAATTTAACATACTCAGTTTTAAATAATAAAACTATTTCAAATAATACTAATCGAATATAATTATTTTATTAATATATATCTCAAGTACCAGTAAATTATTCTCTGTATTCACAGTTATTTTCATAAATCAATAAAATACAAAATGCTTGAAATTATTTGAAAATAAAACAGTACTAGTGATTTTAAAGTGTAACGACAGAATTTAAGACATCAATAAATAAATGGCTCATCACACTTGCACTATAAAATCAATTTTTAAAATTTGCAGTTGCGTCATGAATCTTTAGGAGCAGCGATATGTTTTCTATATATATAATATTTTTTTAATGTAATATTTTATATAGAGAATTTAAAAATATTTTAAATATTTAAAAATATTTTAAACAAATAAAAAAATATATCTTGATAAAATATCAAACTCCAAGCTTTACCCAATTACGGGAATCCTCTCCAAGAGGTTAGGTGTACTATAAGAGGGCTCCCGGAACCACAGGGTTCACTCAGTTACCCAATAAATAATTATCTTCCATAGCCTGATTTCCGGCTGAACTAACCCATTCTCATATGTGATATCAACATATAAAATAATTAATTAAATAAATATTTCCTCAATTAATTGTCTTTTTATTATTCTAGAACGTATTTAATGTTATCGATTTAAGTGAAAATATTAATAATGAGTTCACATTAAAAAATTCTGATTGTTTAGTTTTTCTTTTAAATTAAAGAAAAACAATATATTTTGCAAATTTTATTTATTTTAGTGATGCCTCCAGATTATAAGTAAAAACCTAAAAGATTTCCCAGATAGATGCATTGTATTTAGTGTATTGCCGGGGGTAAGCAAGAAGTACGATGTAATATCATCTATCATCCACTATGAAGACAAAACTCCAGACAGAAGACATAAATCAACGTAATGGACTAGACCCAGATATTCTTTACTCCGTCATAGATACTTGGAGTCGATCAAGAGTTCTGTTAGACAAGCTATAGTAAGCAATGGTGAAACAGTTTTATATTTGTATTCGGTGTAACGATTATTTAATTATAAAATAAACCATTAGTAAAATAAAATTAATTATAAATGTATACAGATTAGTAATTAATTCATAATGTCTATTAATATATATATATATTGGTTAGTAATTATCCAATTAGTTCAAATCAAAATACAGTATTACACCCCTATTTCATATAAATTACAATTATAATTAGGCTATTTGAACCCGATAGTCCAAGCTGGTGTTATTTCACACCGATCTTCATGATAAGATTGGGTATAACATTATTATCATCGTTTCTGACTCTCAAGTTAATCCTAAGAAGTTATCCGAGTATTCAGCACTTATTAACTTTAAAGAGATTCGATCATTAAGCAGTACGGAAAATATTGGAAATAATGGATTCTGAAAAACATAGCAACAACAAATGCCTAATTTTGAAATGTAATTTCGATTCTAACCTCGGATTTCTGAGCAGCAATTAAGGTTAGAGGAATTTAGATGATATTACAAAATAATAATAATAAACAAATTCTTTATTAACGTGACTTTAGATACATTATTAATACGGAAAAATTATTAGATGATCTTTAGAGGCTTAGAGGAACAAATAATAAAAAAAACATAATAAATAAATAATAAAAAAAAAAATGTCAACTCATAATAAAGCAGCTTTTAATACTTCTGACCAAAAAAAAATTATACAAAATAAATTTAAGGTATTTATAACTATACTATTATTGAAAAAATATATTTTTAGGGGATTAATAGTAATGAAATTTATAATTTTTAAAAACACATTTATCGTAAACGAGGAACATCTATTTCGAATCCATTAGAACTGGATAGGTAATGAAATGAGGGAATAAGGGGAATTTGAATATAGTGGTAAAAATGAAATTCCATAGGGAAGTTGATTTTTTTTTCATACCCTCCGGTAATGGACTAATGAAAAAATTAGTCAGTAAGTACGAAATATAATGTAAAGTTAATTAATTGCTTGGCCCTTGTCTTACCCGAAGGTATTTTAAGATGAATTAGTGGGCATCCCCTGTGAACGAAGAGGCGCTGGCGCCAATTAAGCTTTAGTTATATGGTGAGCGGGGAGGGTCCGCTTTGTGATGATGATTATAGTAGGTTTAGACTGCAGGCCCAAACTAACCCCTTCCCTCGGCGAGTACATCTACCATGGAGACAGTTTTTTGCGAACTTCCAGGTCGTGGTGGAGGGGCGATTTCTCTGAACAGCTGGTTGGTGTAGGCCTTTAGTCAATCAAAAAAATTGATATTCCTCCGGCTACCGTATTGAAATGTACTCCGGCATAGGAGGAAGCTGTAGTTCCTCGTGTGTGACAGTGTTCCTCGCCCTCTACAACGTTGTGGAAGGACGGAGTTATGGAAGCTCTGCAGTTTATTAAGAGTGCTTTTGTAAAGGTGTCGCAGAAGGGGTGCACTGTATAGCAGAGTGGGTCTTATTATAGCTTTATAGATCTGCAACTTAAGCCTCAGGGAGAGCTGCGGTGATTTCAGTAGGTGGTATACTGTATGACTTTTGAAGGGCCATCTTGAGCCTCTCAAGGACATGGCTGGTGAAAAAAATGTACGACGACGGCCCTCCCGCTGAGTTAGTTTCCAATCAATCCGCATAGGGTGGCAGGAAACCTGAATTCCTCCAATCGGCGGATTAGAAGCGGATGGGAGGCACCCTCGAAAGCCTGGCTACAGTCAAGCGAAATGAGAGCCTGTTCATATGCATATGTCTCAGGGTGTGAGATTGGAACTTGGCCAGATGGTGCTTACATGCGACCCCTCGCTGGAACCCTATCTGCTCAGGCGGTATTATCTATTCCTCACCGCAGTTTTTCATATGGTGGTGATGTATCAGCCTCTCGAATATTGTGTTCATATGCGAGAGGAGGCTGATCGGACGATAGTGCTCTGTCAAGTCACCCTTCTTACCAGGCTTGAGTAGAGGAACGACAAATGTTCGCTTCCAGATGGTTGGGAAGTAAGATATCATCAAGCAGGAGTTAAATATGTGTTTACGCTCCTCGGTAGTATTCTTAGCAACACATAAGGAATACCGTCAACTTCGGGTGCCCTATTTCCTTTGGTACGTCGTAGAAGATGATTTTTTCAAAAGCTACAGTTTTTATGTTTCCAGAACGGGGTTGTGAGAGGATCCGAACACGCGCACTGTGAAAATGAACTGAAGATACAAATTTAAGGACGTATGAGATGTATGATAGTTGACGGAATTGGATAACTTGATAGAAGAAGGATAAAAAAAAATTACAATATAGTTACGTGCATTGTAAGTTTTATTTCAATTTTAATTAAACTTTCATTTTTTAAAAACTTATAATTTTAATAGCGATTTAATTAACATTTACTACCTTTGTTACCTCTGAATCTGTTTTCAAAGCAATTTTTTCACCAGGGGTTTTCTATACTTGGGATTTTCCATTCCTTTGAAATATTGTACCTCAACATAATGTATAAGAAACAACAGCAAGCTTGTGGTGCATTATTTTAAATTAATTTCTTAGTAAAAGTGTGGAATAAATAAGGTCTGGTAGTCACTACTACCGTAATGTGACATTGTATGAATCTTGACGGTCACCTTGAAAACCCATAAAATTATAACGATTCATTATTATTTATTTAATGGTCTAGATGGATTTTAATTTTGTTTTTGCTGAGTTTGAGTTGTCATTGAGCTGTAGGCAAATTTGTTTTAATTTTAATGTTTCAAATTATATTTTTTTGAATTTCAACCATTTTCATGAGAAAAATACGTAATTTATTTAATTAAAAATAAACAATGTATTTATGTTCATACAATTATTTTTATTAATTATAATTAAACTTAAAAATGTAGAATAGAAAAAAAAATGCTACACTAATTCTTAGGAACTAAAAATAATAATTAAAAAACAACTTTACTGCTTATCTACCTACATTTGAAATTCATTATAAACATAAGAATTTCGTTCTTAAAAAAATCAAACCCGAGTTTTGAACGAAAATACGCGTTTTCTAATTAACCAAGTCAATCACGTAAAATAGTTTACGCGAAAAAAATGTGGCACTTGCTTATTTCTACCAAACTAATAAATATAAATAGAGTAGGAGGCAATAACGGATGGTAAATGAAAGCTGTGTGATACGCACTCTATACTTATACCTATAAGTTTTATTTTTACCAAAAAGTCAAAAGATAATATTGTTAGATAAATCATTAAAAATATAAACATTTTAAACAAATAAATGTATATCAGTAATTTTTCTGGATGGTCACAGGTAACGTAAGAATGATTGTGGTCTAGGGGATTAAATTTGATCTTCAGTGATATGGATGTAATTTACTAAAGGTCGTATTCACTATTTAACAATTATAATAAAACACAGATTAATAATATCTAGAAAGCTAATGAAATTTGTAACTCAAATATAAACAAGGAAGATATAAGGCCCGAAGCAGCAAATACAATCGGTAGCACGATTGCTTTAATCGGACGAACATCAAATATGAATGGAGCAATAATGTATCGTTCCGAAAATAAAAGGTTATTCTAGAAAGGAATACTGCTCTCTCGGCTTACAGGATAAATTGTGAATAAATAAACCAGGCGATTCAACTCTTTTTCAATAATTGGAACTAACCTCAATGTAGGACTTCCAATCGAATCCTAATAACAGCTTCTGATAAATTATGAAAAATAACTTGAGTGAAAAAATATTCAAAGCTAACCTTTTTTTTTAAAGAATTTAGCACCTTGAGTTAAATAGCTTTTTACTCAGCCATTTATGTCAGTGAAATATAAACTTTTAAAAAAATTTTGGTTTTATAATAAGTTTTGAAGAGAGAAATGACTTATTTAACAACCATTGCTGCCCAAATATATGGGGTTTCTTTGGACAATCAGTCTGTTATTATACAAATACATTAATCTTTTCAATTTATTATATATATTTTTTCCCTTTGTTTCTCTTTCGCATTATAACTAAATACCAGAATAAAGCGTTCTTTTAATAAATAAGTTGTATTACTATTTTATTATTATTTGTTCCTTTTTCAACAATGATTATTTTTTAATCAAATGCTATTTTTAATTATTAAGAAGTTGAATAAGTATATTTATATAAATAGATCAATATTCCTCCCCTCCTCTTCTCAACTTACCACTTTTAGGAGACCATTGGCTCATAAAGTGAGTGCCTCGGCACCTAACAATTACATTGCACCGTTTTGTTTTTTCTTATTTTCCTACATGAATAAATATGGCGACATTTAATAATTTTATTAGCTCAGACACGGTTTCGCGATATTTTCTTAGTTCAAAAATTGTGTCGAAAAATGTTTGGCAACTGCTGTTTTTATCTCCTCTAAATCCAAAATAGTAGTTTGTCAATATATGGTATTATGATGCTCGTACATCCATTGCGCATCATGTACCATTTTCGTCGAAATCTCTTTCTAAGACATTTCGTCCACTGAAAGGGAAAATGAGTGATGATTCCATAAAGCATAATTAAGCAACAACTTACTAAATTCTACATTAAAACTGGCGACAGATCATCAGCGCTATAACGAACTGTAACGTGCGACTCTGGTCACATTGGGCACAAAATCTTTCAAATCACTCATGAAAGACCAATGTCTCAAGATTTCATTCGTTATAGGTTGTAGCACCGGTGACAAGTTGTTGTAATCTGGCTTTTTACGCCTTGTCCCCTAATATCTCTTATGTTTATATGTGTATA
>NW_027116175.1:13551-23486 GCF_000696795.3 Halyomorpha halys
CAAGATAAGACATAAAGGCATCCTTCGGCTATAGAATATTTAATACAGTACGAAGTGCTTTTTCGTTTAGTCCGTACACGTTTATGGCTATATATATATATATATATATATATAAACTTTGTTATATTAACTGTTTCAAAATACCTAATATATATTTGGTAAAGTACCTAAATGAAAACAAAATTGCTGACCCAGTCAATAACTATCGCCCCGTTTTGTGATCTTGGTCCCTTGATATTAGACAATTATACTACCATTTCCCACTTGAATGAATGGCCTGTTTATGCAGCCATGTATGCTATCTAGCCACTATTAAATGCTGCTGACCAAAGGCAAAACCTCACAAGGTAGAAGAAGCCTTGTAAAACTGCTTATGCAAACGTGGCATCTCTTGTAGCAACTTCTCTCTTTTCAGCAGAGAAAATACTTACTCAATTCAATTCAAAGACCTTGTCGACATTTAATAAACATAACATAAAAATAATTTAAAATTTATACCAGATACTTTATAAATTCAGGTCTATACAATTTGTGATCTATCATCAATATGGTGTAATATAAGATTTCAAAGAAAATTGTATTTTTTTAATGTGTATAAAATAAAAAAAAAAAAAAAAAAAAAGAATAAGATTCAGAAGACCCTACGATACGATGCCTGTTTTATAAAAATTATTGAAAATTTTTATTCTTAACTGAAACTATTGGTACAACGATGTTTTTTGTAATGATATTAAAAACCGTTTTTTTAAAGAATCTTATACTTGACAATAAGATATAATGTAAAATACAAAAAAATAGCAAAGTTAGTATTGAATGAATCAAATTCAGAATTTAATAAAAAGGATACTTTTTTACAAAAAGTACTCTTAGACTAACTAGTTGTTCAGATATTTATGAAAGTAACCAAATGATATTTTAAACATATAGTTAACGTGATTTAAATTATTAATGGGAAAAGAAAAAAATAATTAAACAATAATTTTTTTTCTGCTTGCTAACTTAAAGTTGACTTTTTCTTTTTAGTTTCTGAAACAAGAAGGAAGAAGAGAAAGAGAAATCTATTTTTATACGCAGAGAGGAAAATAAATCATTGAATTTTCCATTAACATATACATTTCTTTTTAATATGGTTTTGCTAAATGTTTAATTATTTTTTTATTAAAGTTATGAATTTATTCTTTAGATTTCACTTGTAGGTAGTTTCTTTTTTTATCGTCGCGAAAGTTCACAAGTTAAAGTGATTATAAAAATTTGTTCATCATTATTTTGAGTGAAACGCGAGGATTTTATTTATCAATGGTAAAGCTCAAATGCAAAGAAGGTATTTATAGAAGTGGTATAGAAAGGTATAACCGGGTACTGTTTGACACTTCACAGGAAGAAAATTAAAGAAACGTGTAAACGAAAAAAAACAAACAAAATAATAACATTGAATAAACATTACTCTAATGTTCAAACATAGAACCTTACTAACCAACATTAGTAAAATTAAAATATTTTAAACTTCAATAACAATTTTAAATTTAAATATTAGATTGGAAGATTATTGATTGACCGTGTGTGAAGATGAAAGTTTTTTAGTTTTGACTGCCGTCAAAATAGCCCTGAAGAAGCCCTACAACGTGGGGCAAAACGTTGGCTCATTAAATTAGTATATTTCTACTATTTGAGTTTTTCTTGACCGCACCCGGACCATATTCCTTTCATAAATATTAGATTGCATTTAGCTTAATTTAAATCAAAATAAGCCTCCACAAAAGCCGGAGAATCAGGCATATCAGCTTAATATTTATTAAAGTTAATAACAATGCGGAAAATATTATTTTTATTATATATATTTTTTCTTAGTTTTGTTAGTTATTAACCCACTAAGATTATATATGTATTTTTATTTATTAATCGTTGTAAGCATGAAAATATAAATTTAAAATATGAAAATGTCTTTGTCGTTACATTTACTGAAAAACGTTGAGCTAATTGAAAGCGTAGTCTCATGTTTATGTCACTGCTCAAAAATTAATATCAAATTATCACGCTATATTTTTCAACGAAATTCGTGGAAAGAAATGGTTCCATTTCAATAACGATTCAACCTTTCCTGTATTTCATATTAAATGTATTTTCTGAAATATACATCCTGGAATTAATTAAGTAATTGATAAAAAAAAAAATATATGAAATAGGCATATCAAATATACACTTAAAATTAATCATATAGTTTATAAAATTTGAAATATATATTTTATATAATTTATAAACAAAATCTAGCACCTACAGTTGCTTGATTGGTAACAACAACCAAGATACTACGCAATTCCTTAGATACCAAAACTTTCAAAGTGGATATCAAAAACCCAACACACAAATGATAACGCTATTTATACAAAAACACAGCTACTTTAACCAAACTTCGCACCAATATAAAAGAGAAATACAAAATACAGCTACAAACTAATAAAGTGTATCAAATTCCCTATGAAGAGAACTGCAGGAAATTCTATTTGATACTTCGGAACAGAATTTCGGAAGAACGGTTTGTCAACAAATATAACTATATTTGCGTTGATAAAACTTTCTTAAAATCAACAAATTAAAATTTGATACACTCATAGTAAAGCATTAGAAAAAAAAATTCGGGAAATTTAAAAAGAAACCCACATTTATCTTCATCCATTTCACCTCTATTCAATTCTGGCACAAACTTTGAAGTACTTGTAGCCCAGGAATATATATAATTATCACCGAAGGCAAAATTTTTACCAAAAGAAGAAGGAATAAGATCTAACACGCTTAGACTGCTGTAAAATGGGTTCAAGTTTTATTGGGTTCGTTACATCTCCATATACGATCAGCTGATCTCCTCAGTCAGCTGACATCGAAGTAATCGCTGACTCAGACCGTAACTCACACCCCCCCCCAGTTTACGAACAATCTTCGTAAACTCACACTATCGAAAACCAAAAACAAATAATAATATATACCTATATATATATCATAGTAAAACCTCGCAAGCTACCTGAATGAAACTCTGTATAGATAATTTAAACCTAAGAAAAAGATTTAAAAAATCTTTATACAATACATAACTAAGCTAAAATGAGCAAAACACAATATTTACAAAAGTCCAAATAAAGCTTAAAACAAAAAACAATATCTTACAATCTAGTAGCGGCCGGCAACACTAGAACACTCCAGTTTTTATATTGTCATTGCCGGAAGTTTTATCCCTTCAGTGTGGACAGTTCTCCTCATTTTAGGTTCTTTGATACTTTTTACTGTAACAATATTGTGTTTCCTTAAGATTATCACCCTGAATGGAGCCTCGTATCGCTGTATCTCCTTACCCCAGTTAGATCCCAACCTCCTATATAGGATCGTCCTGATTTTGATCGCACACATCCTATCTATGACCTTTAAATCTCCCGCGCCAGCCCCCTGGTTTTTCCTTTTCCATTCTTCCTCGTGCCCTCTCCCATAATTTTCTTCGAGCAACGTGGTTGTTGTGTATCTCATCACCTTCCACTGCCCTTATAGTCCGCCGGTGCCCATGAAGCCCAAAGAGGATCTCAAATGGTGAAAACCCCGTAACTGTATGTATGGAATGATTGTATACGGCAATTGCGTTAGGCATTGCCCCGGTTTTAGTACCTGTTCGACCTAATATAATCGATGCTGATCATTCAATGTTCCAATTTCTACAACTTCTGTGTTGTCTTCTTCATCCCCCATAAAAACATCTCCTCTTTAACGCTTGCAGGGTCTCCAAGATTCCGCGGTGATTTCTTTTCCCTTGATGATGTGCAACAGTCCCCTCTCTTTGGCGTTCGTCCTCCTGCAGGGTTTTACCACCAGCTTGCATCGGGCGAATGTCCTGTCCATTCCTATATGTTCATAACGCCATAATCGCTTGATCTTCTCCCAAAATTTTTCATTCCTACCATACAAGCGACAATTTTCTCCAGGCTTCGCAGCATTATTCTAGGTTCTAGGTTACCGTACTTCACGCCTGGCTGCGGCCGAATCGTCGTTATATTGCTCCTCCCAAATTCGTTACATTTACCTTTGACTAGTCTAGTGGTTCTCGTCTTCCATATAACCTGGCGCCTTTTGTCATTGATGGTGTCCCCTTGTTCCTCTATATCTATTGGCCTTCCTTCCTTTGGAGCTCTCATTAGACGAAGATTTCTCCCTATCGTCTTTCATCGCCACATTTTCTTCATCGTCCTCTCTTGCAGTCTATTCTCGTAGAAATTGACTCACTCCGGATGGTTACCCCGGTGTCTTATTCCAAGGCGTTCACAGTTATAGTTCTAGATAACCAATCAGTTACCACATTTTCTTTGCCTGGTTTATGTATGATTTCCATATTGTACTGTCCCAATAACTCCTTCCAATAAATCCTGCATAATCCGCTGAAATCCGGCATAATCCTGGCTGAAGGCTCCTTCGTTTTTCCCACCCATTGTAGGGGCTTATACTCAATTAATGTGTACTTTAAACTTTTTCCCGAACACATTTAGGCCCTATGTCAATGGACCACATTATTCCCCCTCACTGTATTTGGTTTCCGTCTCTGTCAGGTATCACGTATCCCACTAGGCGATCTCCTTCCTCACCTTCCTGAGACAACATCGCTTCCAGCGCGTACTCTCTGGCATCTGGAGTGATATTGAATTGCCGAATGAAGATCTGGAATGCAAGCACTGGCTCCTGCTGCAGTTTCTCCAAGCACCGCCTAATCTTATCTTCCAACTAATATATTCCCAATAGGGATCATGATCACTTTTCTGCCTTTCTTGTGTAGGTTATTGAGGGGGACAAGGTATTTTGCCATTTCTGGCACAAACCTACTGTAATAATTCAAAGTTTCCATCAATCTCCGTACTCCTTTCACATCCCTAGGCACCGCCATTTTCAGTATAGCTGCTACCTTATCTATGTCAGGATTAACTTCCTCTCTCGAAATCGTTTGTAAAAAAAAAATTATTTCATCCTTCCCCAACAATGATTTTTCTCCCGATAGTTTTATCCTAAATTTCCTAATTCTCTGGAATACGCTGCGTAAATATTGTCCGTGCTATTCTTTTTTCTTACTGAACACTAGATAGATCGTCCATATAAATTTGACATATAAATTCGTCAATTCCCCTTAAAAAGTCCTCCATCAGGCGGTGAGAGATAATGGAAGCCTTTTTGAAACCAAACGGCTTCCTTGTAAATTCATAGTGTCATCTCTCGAATGTGAATGCCGTCTTATGTTGATCCTTAGGGTGTATTTTGATTTCATGATATCTGCCCTTCAAGTCCAATGTGTTCAATACCGTGGCCCCGATCAAAATGTCATCAAACTGGGGATCGGATACTTTTCGTCTATGGTGTTCTCGTACAGCTTCCTGTAATCTATGACCAACCCCACTTTACCTCCCCCTCTACCTCACAAGGCCCACCCAATTTACATTGACATTTTTGATTCTGGTGTATCCTCTCTCCACTACACTTCTTTTGCAGGGCTTCTCAGCACATGATGGAGCTGCCGGTATCCACCAGGCACCTCACTCCTGCTAGAGAGAGAGAAATACTTTATTCATCTATGCTGCCTAAATACATCAGGTTGTTGCATACACAGCATACTAATCAATCCGTAATCGAACACATATAAATTACATATAATCCTATTATAAGCAGACCGCCGCTCTTCTCCCTCACGTTATAATTCAGCAGTGTCTCGAGTTTTCCTCTATCTAGATCCTCGCCTCCATACGCGCCTATTCCCTTGTTTCCATCCTCTTGTTTCTACTCTGTTCCCTTGACTATCTGGCTTCAATAGCTCCTCGACTTCTTCTTTGGTCTTCGACGTTCCTGCTGCTTCCGTGAATTCATCTGAAGATCTACTCAACCTCCAGTGGCTTCTCCAAATCTGTTGGGCGTTGCAGTCTGAGTAGCTGTTACTTCGTGTCAGCTGACTGAGGAGATCAGCTGATTGTGTGTATATAAAGAGATGTAACAAACCCAAAAAATCTAGTATTTTACAGCAGACCAAGGGTGTTTACCATTTTGTCTTCGGTGATACATAATTGGTGCCGAAACCCGGGAACATTAGATACCGGAGTATTTTTTTGTTTCAAGATTTTTTTTTTGCACTTTTTCGTCTTCATTCATGTTATAAAAATATGGCCAGTAATGGAATCGCGATGTAAGAAGTTCTGAATCAGATTCAGACAGATGAAGATACGGCGGACGAGGTAGAGGGGGAGGTGAAGATTGGGTGAACGGGTGGGGATTTGCCAGAACATAGTGTAGGTAGTATGCCGAGTGAATAAATAGTGATTGGGAGGTGTGACTTGCTAGGGAAAGTGGGTGCTTGGATTAATAATATTATTAAGTGCTGCAAGTTATCCACGGCAGTTTGGCTCGACCCGTGGGAGGGAACTACGGTTGCGCTGCTGAGAGTGCGTAGGGACGTGGAGGAGAGGGCGGAGAAATATGTCTTATTGATCATGTTTGACATATCTTCCGCCTTCGACTGCGTTTGGTGAAACTCAGCGGTTGCAAGAGCTCGACTCCCCCAGTAATCTACACTCCCTCGTAGGTAGTTACTTCAATAACAGGAATGTCAGGATCAGGGGTAACTACTACGAGGTTGAGAGAAAAATCGAAAGAGGATGTCCCCAGGGTTCGGTCCTAGGGCCAGCACTGTGGAAGCTGGTATTCGATGAGTTTCTGGGGGAACTAGAGGACAAGGGGTTCCTTGCCACGGCCTACATCGAAGACCTGGCAGTCATCGTGGCCAAGAACAGCAGATCCAGACTAAAGACAGAAGCGGAGAGGTGTGCCAGTCTCGTAGGAGAGTGGTGCGTGAGGAGGAAGTTGAGTATGTCATTAGCAAAGACTCAGGCCATACTCATAAGAGGTTCCACGGACAGGGCTCATCCTATCACCCTGGATATTCAAGGAGAGAGGGTTAGACCGGGTGAGGAGGTGACATATCTTGGTGTGAAGATAAGAAGAAGATTCGATGCCACTTCTCACCTAGTGTATTTAAAGGACAGGGTGACACTGTCACTCAATGGATTAAGTAGAATAGGGGATGCATTTTGGGGCCTCAGGTATCCTGCAACGATGACCATATATAAAGGTGTGATCTTGGGTATTCTGAGGTACGCAGCCCCTGACTGGAGCCGAAACCTCACGCAGAAGAGATACAGAACGGTGTCACATGAGGTACAGGTGCTGGGCGCAGCAATGCCCCTGGACCTCATCCTCAGGGAAGATGTCCTTAAATATGAAGTAAAGAGGCAGGGACAAGAAGCGCTACTGGATAAGCTCCGAGAGAGGATCGGCGAGACTCCAAACTTGTGGAAGAAACCACTGCGGGAGGACTCAATACAGAAGTGGAATGGACGGTGGGTAGCAAGCCAGAAGGGCGCTACTTTGAGAAAATTCTTCCCTACCGTCCTTTCTAGACTGAAGGGTAAATGGGTCATCCCAGACTATTGGGTCTCACAGATCCTAACAGGACACGGAGGGTTTCGGGGAAAGCTGCAGAGCTTTGGAAAGAACATCGACCCCCGGTGCCCCACGTGCGGAGTTTCTGAAACATCAGAACACGTAACACTGGATTCTTCCGCCATGGAAGGACACCGAGCCAGGCTGTTGAGAAAAACCGGGACTTACGCCCTCGCCGAGTCGGACTTTCCCTGGTTGATGGAAGAAGAGAATTATCCCTTCTTCAGGGAGTTCATTTACGGATGGAAGCAGATGGTGGGCCCAACACATTTCACAATTGAAAGGACTTGACCGCCCAACATCGGCGAGCTACCAGAAGAAGGTGAAGTTGACCCTGACTGAGACCAGGAGGGCTGGACCAGCCTGGTAACTGCAGGAGGCACCCAGACGGATGCGCACCAGAAGGGCGTACCGAACGGATGAAGATCTTTGGGAGCAGTGGCATGAAAAATCCCAGCGAGCACTACCAAACTGCTCCCGCACACCATATGCCAGAAATGGCAAGGGAGGGGGAATAAGAAAACAAGGATTAATAATATTAAGGGAAAATGGAAAATTAAGTTGGGAGGTAAAGTGTACAAATGTCATCGACAAATTAAAAACCGAGGGCGCACGGGTAGGAACAATCAATCAGGCTGGGGACTGGAAACAGAGGCTTAGGAGAGAATATGAAGATTTTTTTTAAAGAAGGAGACATGCTTGTGGTAACCGGGAAGACACCATGGGATCATATTAAAAGAAGATAAGTTTACATATGTGAAAGAGAGGAGACACCCGCAGGCGCTACGTCAACACGTCCGGGAAGAGATCAAAAGTTTCAAACACCAGGGTATAATTATTGATAGAACATCCCCATAAAATAGCCCATTGTGCCCGGTGAAAAAGGAGAACGCGCCAGGTGAAACTACTAAAGAGTACTGCGTGGTCATAGACTACAGAAAGCTGTACGAGAATACCATTGTAGTGGTCAGTAAGAGCGAAGAAGAACACATGCAACATTTACATAGCGCAAACAAAAACTAATCCCCGCGGAATCTCGGAGGCCCTGCAAGCGTTAAGTAGCAGATACCTTTGGAGGGGGATGAAGAAGACAACCAGAGTTGTAGGAAACTGCGAAATGTTTCAGCACACAAAGTATGCAGATGCACCGCTCAAAGATCTACAGGTCAACACTTTCACATGAAGAGGATTTAAATGGATCACCACAATTGATCTCTTCAGTAAGGCGGCCATGGCGCACAAGATGCAACACTAGTCGTAGGAAGCAGTGTTGACAGCTCTCCGATTGTGGTTCCAATTCTACGGAGTTCCGGAGCGTATCTTATCAGATTCTGGCAGAGAATTCGACAATGCCATGATTTGAACAGAAATGAAGGCCCTACACGTAACATGGAATCTCAACATATCAGGGCACTCTATGAGTAGAGGAGGCATAGAGCAGCTTCATGGCACGTTGCAATACTTAAGGCGACTGCCGCATTCGTCATTTGAGATCCTCTTTGGGCTTCGAGGACACCGGCGGGACTATAACGGCAGTGGATGGTGAGGAGATACACAACAACCACGTTGCTTGAAGAAAGTTATGGAGAGGTACGAGGCACGAGGAAGAATGGGAAAGGAAAAAAACAGGAGGGTGGCGCGGGAGAATTTAAAGGTCATAGATAGGATGTGTGCGATCAAAATAGCAACGATCTTATATGGGAATTTGGGATCTAACAGGGGTAAAGAGATACAGCCATACGAGGGTCCATTTAGAGTGATAATTAATTATTATTACTGTAGAAAGTATCAAGGAACCTAAAAAGAAGAAAACTGTTCACATTGAAGAGTTAAAACTTCTGGCAATGACAATATAAAAACTAGAGTGTTCTAGTGTTGCCTGCCACTATTAGATTGTATTACAGAAAAATTAGTTATTAATATAATTCTATTTTTTGATTTTTGTTTTAAGATTTATTTTTACTTTTGTAAATATTGTGTTTTATTAATATGATACTATGTGAGTGTTTTTTATATCTTATTCTTTATAATTTCAAAGTATTGTTATGCTTGAGTTGTTTTTTACATCAAAATATTTTTTTTTGAAAGTATATTTAATATAATAAAGAAGAAGATATAAAATTGTAACAAAAATTAAAATAAATATAACTAATATATATATTATCAAACATATTAATATTATATAATAAATCTGTTTTATTAATCGAACGACTTTAAGCCAACGACTTCCCAACAGTTAAAATAGAAATTGCTGATCATAAAATACATGCTGTCTACCGCAATCTCCATTTTATCGGCTATTGAAGAATAGTCGAAAGCAATTAAACCCAAGATAAGACATAAAGGCATCCTTCGGCTATAGAATATTTAATACAGTACGAAGTGCTTTTTCGTTTAGTCCGTACACGTTTATGGCTATATATATATAT
>NW_027116175.1:23541-30805 GCF_000696795.3 Halyomorpha halys
TTTATTTTAACGAATAAAAATTCTAAAACTAGAACTTACTCACTATAATTTTTTTTAATAATAATTTTCCGACAGTAGATGCATCGACTTTTGATAGAAAACTCCTCCGCTGAAAGCGTGCAACAGAAGTGTAAGTCATTATGTTCACATCAAAATAAATTTTCACGAAAAAATATTATATAATCATTCAATGAGTTTGTTAACTGCAAATGCTTTAAAATAGGAAGTTATTCTTATGTCAGACTAATTTCAACAGAAAACCAGTTATTTCTGAGTAAAAACTCATCCTAAAATTTATAATTCTTGATTGGAGTAACACCACTTTTGTGTTAAACATAAAATTTAGTAACATAAATATTACCACAGTTATTTCTGATTTCTAATTTGAATTGTTGTTTATCGTTAAAATGAAACGTTGGAAAGAAAAATACAACAGAGAAAAATCTTGTGCGTTGCAATCGGGAAAGATCGAGCGATCTCGTTTTTTTCTGTTAGAATCCATTTCCTTTTTTTTTTCTCCTTTAGTTATTCATGAAATTCTTCGATATTTTGTATGTAATCTATTGTTTATCACGTTAGAACGATTTATCTTTTAATTTAAACAAATGAACTTTAAGAGAAGATGATTTGAACATTTGTCGTTTAAGCCATCTCATTTTTTTAATCATTAATTTATTTTCATGTCAGAGTTTATTCTCTCTTTTACCTTTTGTGAAAAATATTTATCCAACAACATACTTTTATGTGAGCAAATTATAATTCTTAAGAGGCATTTTTCTTCAAATTATTATTATTTAATCTTAATGGTTGAAAAAGTAAAATATATTAGTAATGGTTATCAATAAGTTAAAAATTAAATAGTTTTGTGTAGTTTTTAGGGTAATTATAAGCCAGCAGCATTTCTTACTTTTAAAACCAAACAACATTCTCTAAATATTCAATTATTTTTCTGGATAAGTTGAAACATAACCATACTTTTAAATTAATATGAAATACGGTACCCTCGGTGCTTGTATTATTATTATTTATTTATGATCTTAAATACTTTCTTGAGACTGGTTAATGTTGTTTAATTAAATAATTTATATCCATTATAGTCTTTACCTAATGTTTTAATGTTTCATAGAAATTGTTGAATTGATCTGGGCAGAATAGTCTGCACGAAGTTCTGTTTTTAAATGATTTAGTACAAAAATTGTATTAGGGTAAGATAAATTATAAATAATATTCTCAAACTTTTTTTATTTCTTAAAACTACTAACTAGATTTTACAATAGTTTTAGGATCATTTTTTATGAAATAAGAAAATAAATATCATAGGAAGTTATTAACTGCAACATATGTGAAACCGCAGGACATAGCTAGTATACCGTACAAAATAGTTTAGATAGATTTGATGTTAAAATGAAATGGTTATAAGGGAATTTCGTTCGCCAAAATCAAAATTTGTTTTCCTGGAAACCACCTTTTACTGTATTGACCATAGCAAAATTTCTTTTGTTTTGCGCATGCCTAATGATTATTGTATATCAGATTTTTTTTTTTTTTGTAGAATAAGAACAAAAGATTATTGATCATATAAAATGAGTTTAGATGAGCAAAAAATTAAATGTCGCTTTCTGTAAAGTAGACAATTCAAATTTCGTTTAAGAAAAACGAAGTCAGATTAGGTTTTAGTGTCTTTTGAAACCGTTAATGTCTCTCGTTCATGAAATAAATGTGTAACTCCACACATTATTATCCAAACCCAACATAATTACAATGTTAGAAAATTAATTTTAGCTCTTTCAAGCCATGCCAACATCTTTTAGATTTTTTTAAAGAACATTTATATTAAAATAGCTGTTTCGATTCCTATCGTGTTCTTTGAGACAAGTCAGTATCGAAAACCTTAACGCTATACTCCTCTATTAACGTATAGATATATATATATTAGGAGTGTAGTCAGTGAAAAACAAAAATGAGTAAAATTTATTTTATTAGTGTAAACGTTTCGACCAGAATTTCAGACCTTTATCAGGACTAAGGAGGTGAGGTAGCACACAGGTAAGACGCTATGCTTCTAACTCCAAGGCCGGGATTCGAATCCGGCTGTGGTAAATAATTATTTATTATGGATTTTGTTTTTAGGAAGTTTGATTATATTAATTTTTTTAAATTGTTGAGGTTAAGAAACTTCCAAAGATGAATATAATCTATTCAATATTTTTCTTCATTGTACAACGTTTCGGGAGGATTGTCCCATATTCATACACCTTTACAATCTTGTCATAGTTTCAATTTCCCGTATTAAAAATATGAAAATATTGTAAAGGTGTATGAATATAAGATAATTCTCCTGAAACGTTGTACAATGAAGAAAAATATTGAATAGATTATATTCATCTTTGGAAGTTTTTTAACCTCAACAATTTAAAAAAATTATTTATTATATTACTGTAGCCCTCAGTCAACCCTATTAGGTTCTGGAGCCCTTCTTGGGTCCACTCATCTCATAAAGGAGGTACCCATAATTAGGGGGAAATCTGCCGTTTGAGCAGGAGCTTGAAACCTCCATTACTATTATTATCAGAGATGACAACTCAAATTCTGGCCACGAAGTTGGCACTAATAAAATATTTTTATTCTCCACCGTCCATTTTCTCCTCACAAAATATGAACGCCCAAAAAGTGCATAGTTGATGATTAAATAATATTATTCCTGCATATTTCTAGATTCAGGTTTGCGGACAGAATACGCTAACTGGATTCTCAGGCAAATAAAACCATTTTCTGCATGTAGCCTTTGTAGGGCCTCCTCTTGAAAGGTGTTGACCTTTACCTTTAAGTATTTCCTTTAAGATTGAGTAATTAATTGAAGGGCTAACTTCATGTAACTTGCTTATTTGAAGATATAAAAATGAATCAGACCTTAATTCCTAAGGAAGGAAACATGTCAAAACTGAAAATATATTTAATCGTAGTTACGAATTTTTTTCGTATCTCTGAAAAGTTAAAAAAGAAATGTCAATTAAATATTTCAGAGGTGATATAATAAATCAAAAGAATCAAAATCGCTTATATACACAGCTATATTTTTTTATTGAATTTACAATAAGTAATGATATTTATATCAAACTTTTTCATCCTAGATTAGATCAAAAAAATTCTTTATCCTAGATTATTATTTTAAATATTCATTGTAAGAAAATTTTTAGATACGATAATACAAATTTAAGGGATATTTAACTCTTTAGAGGGAAACGTTGAAGAGCCTGCTTGGATCTTTAAATATTTCATGTGTCATTTTCTTGAATTTTAATATTCTTTTGAGTGCATAACCCAGTATAATGGCTTTATCAAGAATTAATGAAAGGGTTATTTTAGCCTCTTCTCTGCAGTCGACTAGAGAAGACCTGGCCATTTTAATGCAACTGATTCAATTCTACACACATCGGCCTCACGTGCGCGGAGTATCCGGAGGCACAAGGTATTGTTCGCTCGCGTAGTTGCGTGCCCTCTTGCTTCGTTTATTATTTATAAGAGCGATTCTCATTTGCTATCGCACGATCAATTTTCGTGCTCTGAAAAACATTGATTCGTTCCGTACCCATGAGGCGGTAGTGAAATAATACGCCGTTACGGTGAACGGTTAGTTTGATCCTATTTCTAAGCCAGTTCATCTATTCTTCAATTTTTAAAATATCTTCTTCAAATAACATGCAATTTAGTTTTTTTTTGTCTAAAACGCAGGTAATAGATTCTTTCATGCAAATGTTAACTTTTTTAGAATTTTAATTTTTACTAATGTAATGTGATTTAGAGTAATTTTTTACGCTTAAAAAAATTATCTTAGAAGAATACATGCATCTACTACTAATTCACTTAATATTTTCAGTAAGATACATATACAGCGCTTAAGCTGAGATACCTCTTGAATCCGAAATACGATTTTTATTGAATTTACAGATTTATAAATCTACATATCTTTCTTTAGATATCTTCATCTCCACCATCGTACTGTATGTTCCAGGTTGATTTGTAGGTACATATACTTTTCTTGTTGACTTCAAGAGATCTTTTCATTGGTATCAAGATTTTTTCGAACTTACGAGGCATCGCAGCTAAAGCGACGATTTATAATCTAGTTAAGATTACATTTGTAAAAATTAAAATAAAGGAAAAGAGGTAAATAATGGATGTTTTATAAGGAATCGTATTTTAAAAAAATTGAAGCTTCACATGTTTAGTCATTCATGCAAGTTTGGAATAGTATAGATTGTTGTTATATTTCATGTCTTTGAAAATGTTTTCATCATCAAATAAAGCGAAATGTGCCTGAAATTAACGATGACTAAGTAATATAACGAGCAAAAGACATGCTTTGGACAGACATACTCCTCGAAAAGACTAACATCTACTAATTATAAGATCGTAGTGATGAAGAATGAATGAGTACAGACCTCTTGCTACAGAGTGACGATATCTGGGCGAGGTGACAGCGATGAGTGCGGTGCTGTCGAGGCCTGGGTAGCTACTGGAGGCGGTAGGGGGCGGGCCTGCGCTCTGAGGGAGTTCCTTACCAACCACCTCTGGGTCAGCCGACCAGTTTGTTTACCCCTCTTAGCTGTCACGGTTAGTGTGTTAGTCATGTCTTGCTGCTTCCTCGGAGGACCCAAAATGATTTTTGAAATAAACAAAAGAGAGGAAAAAAATAAAAGAATGGAATGAAAAAAAAAAGAATATGAAAGAATCGCAAACAACATACATTCCAGGTTCTATTTGAGCAATAGATAAAAGCTGAAAAAAATTGTATACTTCCAGTATTATGTTTAAATATTTTAATATCAATATTAAACATTATCAATAAAATTACTATTTCATATGATTACCGATACCCATCTTTAGAATTAATTATTATTATGATTACATATAATTGTATTTAATTTACAGATCATCCAAAATATTAGATAACTACAATATATATGAATATATTCAAGTCATCTGATATTTTGGATGATCTACAAACTTTTTCTCTAGTTCTCTTTGGTCGCTTTTATATCTAACCTAATGGAATGCCTTTTTTCTCATACGAAAAAAAGACATTTTTAATTGTCAAGCAGCGATACTTTTTAATTATAGGTAGGGAGAATAAAAAATGGCGGCTGTTTCAAAACCTTTAAAAAACACTAATTTTCATTCGGAGCACTATATCTTAAAAACTACCAACAACACTAAAAACTCTATGAGCACATTATTTAAAGAAGAGTAAATTTGCTGCAATATAAGCCTTAAATGAGCTACTTACGTCCAATAGTTCTCGAGATAAAGCTTTTTAAAAATCAAAATTTCTTAAAAATCTTCTGCAAGATTAGTAGTTAGTTAATTTATATTGAGAAATCTATATCTCAGGAACTATGTGACGTACAGGTGTCTATTAGCACTCAAATTAAAGCTAGTATAATGGACTATAAAGATTACTTTTACCTTCATAGGAATAGTATTTTTCATGATATTTGCTAAAATAAATTGATTTATGGTTGTTCGGACAATAAATTTTATTTATGAAAAACTTCATTTCAGAAACCATTTGACGTACAGATGTCTGCCAGCACTCAAATTAAAGCTAGTGAAATTTACTATAAAATAGTTAATAATGTTTATCTTTGTAGGACTTTATGAGTAGTTTTAATGATGTTCGACAAAATTAACACAAAATGTTAATTTCTAGTTGTTCTTATAAAATTTTGGATTTAAAAAAAAATATATCTCTAGATCCATAAGACGCACATATGTCTGCCAACACTCAAAATAAAGGAAATTTAACTTTTTTATAAACTCGTATATGACACGTATCGTCATAGGGGTAGTAGTTTCTATTTTGATTTTATTTATTTAGTAGTTTTTATTTGATTTGATTTTGATTTTGATTTTGATATTCACATATGAATATAAATTTGGCAAATAAAAATTTGTCCGAACAACTATAAATCAATTTATATTAGTAAATCTCATGAAAACTATTACTCCTACGAAGATAAACATAATGGACTACTTTATAGCTCATTAAACTAGCTTTAATTTGAGTGCTAATAGACATACGTCTGTACGTCAAATGGTTTTTGAGATATAGATTTTTCAAAACAAATTTACTAACAACTGATCTTTCAGTACGTCCCATACAACATTTTCATGAAATGTTGCTTTTAAAAAAGGGATATCTCGAGAACTATTTATTGTAAATAACTCTTTTAGGGCTCGTATTTTAGCAAATTTGCTAATCTTTAAATGACGTTCTCTTAGGATTTCTTGTGTTGTTGGTAGTTTCTAAGATATAGAGCTCCGAACGAAAAATAAAATTTTTTTGTCGATTTTAAACAGCCGCCATTTTTACTCCCCCTACTTATACTTGGCAGACTCATCAATTTTGACTACTAATTATACATAGTTTTCATTAAAGTAATCAAAAATTGGGGTGAGATAACTGCTTTTTTTCTCCTCTTGGGCTCTTGTACTATTTGGTTTAACTCTGGACAGATCTCGTACATTCACAGAAGATACCAAAAGGAAGGCGGAAAAAGCGAAATAAAAAAAAATTAAATATTTTTTTTTATTTCGCTTTTTCCGCCTTCCATTTGGTATTTTCTGTGAGTGTACGAGATCTGTCCAGAGCTAAACCAAAGCATTGTACTGATTTGGACTATGGGATGAGGGTTGAGTTCATGGAAACGTGATTACTAAATTTGGTCGGCACTTTGTAAAAAGTATCGCTTGAAAATTAAAAATGCCTTTTTTTCGTATGAATTAAGCATTTCATTAGGTTATATGTAAAAGCGATCAAAGGGAACTAGAGCAAAAGTTTATTGAAAAAGCTCTTTATTACTGTTTATCAAATTATTTCTGTTTATTACTGTTTTTATTCTTTGTTCATTTTCCTTTACATGTTTTTTTTTTTATTATTATTCATTTTTTCTCATTATTTTCGAATATATCTGTAAATATATTTTCTTTCTTAATTGGTTAAATATTTTCTTTATTGTTACAAAAGTGTAATAATTTTATTAAGTACAGATTTGAGAGGATGTTAAATTACCACATATTTTTACACAAACTAAATCAGTTTTAACCTGGAATTTCAATATTTAAAATACTGATTAATCATATTTTTATTTTGATAATTTTTTTTTTTCATTTTAGATTGAGTGTATATTAAACAAAAGTGTTAATGTTAAACTATGTTCATTTGAAACAAGTATTAATATTTGATTAGTATTAATTTTAAGAA